>NW_028297098.1:28794752-28992252 GCF_055798465.1 Pogonomyrmex barbatus
CTAGCGGACGTCACTCGTGGTGACGATTAATCGCGTCCACGGTGCGCTTCGCGATGTAACATCAACGAACGCTTCGTCACTTCGTGCTTTGCGTTGTAGTTATCGTTAAGAGTCTCAAGTCTCCTTTCGCGGTTTGCGATGAAACGTCTGCAATCAGCCCGCGTGTGTTGCGTAATCCGCTCGGTCCGGAATCACGTACGAATTCCGCGTTTCTCGCGTCAACGGTGATACGACGGAGGGACATCATCGCGACGATGAAAGCGATATAGGGAGAAGGTGTCGAAGGCGAACAATCGTGATAAGTGTGGAGTAAGTGGACACGTACGAGTGACCTTGACGTTATAATATTTTTATCGCGCCGCGGTCTTTATTGGAGCAAATGGCACATCAGCCGCGGAGAATGCCGGCAACAATTAAGCTTCACGCAAACTCCATTAAATCGGATTTATTTTCTGCTGCGCAGATAAAAATGCTTACGCGGATAAAAGCACAGCTATTATTAGGCGGAAACGTCGGGTATCCCCGGCAATTTGGATGGCGTATAATTATCGACGGAATAGCGAGATAAAAATTCTCGAAAATCCGCGAGGAAATCCGCGTGATTATTGTGATCCGTGATTATTCGAGATTATGACTCGCTCTTATTCTTGCCGAAAAAAAAAAATATGACGACGGACGCTGGACAATCGTTGAATGTCCCGTTACGCGACAATGCGGGAAATTTAGCTTCAGGTAATTGCTTATGTAATAGGCGACAACGCGTGAGCCGCATAATTAACGCGATAAACGAGTGTTCAGTCGACTGCATTCATCGTGACTCTCACGTGCACAGCATAGGTAAAGACGTGTCATGCATCCTTGATGACCTCCGATTTCTGCGCGCGATAATATTAACAAATAAAACTTGAAAGTCGTAAAGTAAAAATCGTCAAGTCAAAGAATCATGGCGAGCGTGAAGCTCTTTTGACAAAGTATTGCAACAACTTTGCGTTATTTGCAATTCCTCATCTTGTTCCAAATAGTTTTCGCATAATTAACGATCTAAATTAAGCGATTTTCAATAAAATTGAATTCAGGGATAAAATGTATGTAACAAAATTATATTCTCAAACAAATTGCCAATCCTTATTCAATTTTTTATTAAAACTTTTTAATGGACCAGAATGGCAGAGTCCGATCGAAATTTCGAAATTTTTATTTCCCTTTTTGAAGAAATATAATTCTTCGCAAAGAAACATATGAAAGATTCCCGTTAATTTTTGACAAAAAATTACCTCCTAAAACTTTTCGCATTTACCTACAATCAAGTATTCGCAATTAATCACGAGCTCCTAAGAAATGTGCTTCTTCGCGCCTTCGTGCAACAATTCATTCATCAATCAGAAACAGATATTAGACACTCTACCAGTTGGTTCGATGGTATATCTATAGAAAATCTCAAGTCACCGCAATCATACCAGTTTCAATGTCTGGCCAGGACATAATATCTTGGTCAAGGTTCAACGAGATCGCGAATAAACCTCTGATCGCACGCGCTAACCGGCTAGACTGGCTCGCTTACTTACGTTCGTTTCTTCCGTCTCACCGTTCGTGTATCGCGATTTCTCGAGAGATTGACGGGCTCTCCGGGGTCCCCATACATCCACGCATGGTGACATGTGCCACCAACCGCATTAGGCGTGCGTTGCATCAATACGTGGCCGGTGGTTCGTTGGCGGTGACGATTACGTAAACGCACCGTAGCAAAGCTGTGGTCAATGTCAAGGTCAATGACGTTGCACCGTCGTGCAATCTCGCTCGCTCGCGTGGAAATCGATGCTTTCGGTTTCCGATGATTATCGGATATCTCTTATTAATAATCAGCGTTTCACGTTTATGATTATGTATTATACAATGACAATTTGACGTGTCAAACAGCCTCTTTATTATATCTCGAAAGTCATCAACGAAAGATAAAAAAGGGCGAATCTTACGCGCTGTTCTTACGTCAAACATGTCCGTATTACTAAGTGTCCCAGTACTGACCTAAGGTACAGTTTATCGTACCGGATTATGGTATTTGCTTTAGATATTTAGGAAAAAAGTTACTCGATAACGTTTATAACATAATATAATTCTTGTACATAAATGATAAAGTTTCCATTGGGACCTTATAGAAGTTCAGCAGCTGTGAAAACGGAGAGAGACAGAGAAAGAGAGAGAGAGAGAGAGAGAGAGAGAGAGAGAGAGAGAGAAAGGAGGAGATTCTTCTATCTATTTCGCTGCGTCTGTATCGTTATCGTTATGTATCATAGACGAGACGCGTCAATCGGATTGTCGGTGCAATAAAGAAGCAAGACTAATAAAATGATAAGCACGGCCGAGCGAATCGCGATTCGCACACGCGATCACGGCATGCGCGACTCGATGCATGACTGCGATTACGTAAGGCCAATACGTGCAACAACGAGAGAGATGCATCCGGATCGCGGATGCATCTCTCTCGTTGCGTGGAAGAGAGACTTGAAATACATCGAAGAGCACAGGTGTACAGAATGATGAAGATGCGCTTTACATAAACGTTTCTTTTTTTTTTTTTTTACGTTCTTTTAATATGAAAATAGTGATTCGAAAGAAAAAAATTTTGCAAAATCGTAACGCAAAGTTCGACGATCGTTCTTAATCGGGGAATACAATAAAACGTAAAAAGAAAGCAAAGATTAGAATCGTGCGCTGAGACGCTCATTAAAAGTGAAAGATTAAAGACAATTGTCGCGTTACTTGCCAACGCGTGGAGTGGCTAATTGCCGAAGATGTTCGACACCTTGTTTATCGCATGATCGTTACGTAAAGCCGACTCGTGCGAGAACACGACCAACATTGCCAACAAGGTGGTAAACTTCGCCAGGGTGAAACCGGGTCTTTGCATCATCGTGCTTCGCCCGAGGTTACTTTACAAACAGATCCCGAGTCGAACTTACAAACTGGCTCTGATAAGATCGCAAAGTTTAGATGACTTAGACGAGATCGCGATAGATTAACAAATATGACGTCCGCTTCAACTAGCCCAATAAATTATTTCTCAATTACTTCAGTACGCGAAAAGTGAGTTAGAATATTCTCTTCGATATTATTATTATTATTATTATTATTATTATTATTATTATTATTATTATTATTATTATTATTATTATTATTATTATTATATTTTATTTATTAAAGTTTACGTGAGCATTAATAATACCCAAATTACGAGATACAAATTACATAAACATAAGTATCATAAACATAAGTATCATAAACATAAGTATCTCTAAATTGAGGCAAATATTTTTATTGACATGTAAAAGTCGATTCTCTACTGTAAAACTGAACGTTAATAAAAAGCTTCGGCTATCAGTTATGTTTATATACCAACGTGCAGTCTAAAAGTCTATCTAAAGTTAACGAGATACTCGCGCGCATATCAGACGTGATAAAAAAAAGAGACATTTATTGCGCATTAGGATATCTTATTTCTCTTACGTTACAGAAAACAGTGAAATACTCGACTGTGCACGTTACTATCAAGGTTCTATTTCCCATTATCGTCAAACATTCTTCCTGAATACTTTCGTTCTATGAAACACAAAGCTGACGTAATCGTGCGTCATGCAACTCGCCCGTGCGATACAGCGACTTATTTGTTTAATCTTGAAGCGCGTTAAAGAGCTTGTATATAATAATGCGCTATCTATATTTTCCAAACAGTCCCGCGGGCCACACATCGTGACATTATCGAAGTCCACTCCCAGTGGACTGTTTTTTTTTTATCCGAGCTTTACCTGCACGCGCAAGCATCGGCGAGAGGTTTTTCCATAAGCCGGTTTTCCACGAGAGCGATCTCGGCCACGCTCTGATAAGTTTAGAAATTTTCGTTGCTTTGTGCAGAGACGCTCCCGGAATTTTCAGAGAGAGTGGAGGAGAGAGAGAGAGAGAGAGAGAAAAAGAGAGGGAGAGAGTCGTCAATGAGAATTCTTCGATCGTCAACATGTTATGATGGTTCTCCGAAAAAAGAAAAAAGATGCGATAACTTTATTGAAAAACAATTTGCGGGAGTTTATCGACTTCGATGATTATCTGTAAAAGTACGCTCTTATCGCTCGAGCCACTTGGCGCAAAGCCCGCCTATAAATCAGTAAGTCAGTATTGACGTGCTGTCACGTAAACAAACTATGCAAAACAGCGAGTGGACGCAGTCGGAGAATGGATCCAACTGGCGGCGGTGCATTTCCCGTCATTAGAAATAGCTTTGGGCTAGAGTGACGTCAGCGGTTGCGGAGAGAAGCGAAACGACTGGCTGCCGTTTTATGTAGCAAACGAGTATTCTCAAACGGCCGCAAAGTGCCGAAGAGAATCCCGAAAATCGAGAGTCATCCTCCTCCAGGCGACTACGTTCACGCGGGTTTACCGGGCCTGGTATCGTCCACCTGGCACGAATAACTGATAAGATAACGACGAAGCCAAACGTTACGCTCGCGCGCTGCGATCGGCCGTAAAATTCTATGAATGTAAATATGGACCACATAAGCGGCCGGGTTAATCGCAATGCGTTAACACGCGTTAGCGGTGCGCGTCGTCATCACGCGTGAAAATTAATCCGAAATATTAATCTCGCAATTTCTGTCGCGGCCGCAACGCCGCAAACGCGCCGCAGAGATGCAGTCGCCATTCAAGGTTCTTCACGCTCACACGCATCCGCTCGTTTGCTCGCGTGCAGCTCGCGTACGCTACATAACGATGGGACAGACACTCTGACACTTCACGCACGCACACACATGCGCATACACGCGCTTATCACGATATGTGACGTAACCCCGGCATACGAGTGTATACCGTAGGCGACGCCGGGTCTGCCGAGTCGGCCGATGGTCGTCAACCAATAGGAACGATCACCTTCGTTCGCACAATTACTTTCCTCTCATCTCTCTCGCCACTCTCCTTCTCTTTTCGCGATTCCCGTCTCTCTTCCTCTGCCTCGCTCGCTCTCCCACGTTCTCCCTCTCATCCTGAACTCGTGGCAGGATCAAGGATACTCGCGCGGCGAATATCCCGGCTGGGAATCGGCTCTGAATACTGGGTCACACGCTCACATCGGCTGGTAAGCTCCTCGGGCAAAATGAAAGGCTCGATACACGCGCAAGCCGTTAAATGAATTCGTTCGTTTCGCAACGAACGAATGATCCTTGAAATAATCTTAGAAATCTTTATGCGGGGTAGCCGTCATATCTCGATTGCGAGATGGCCGTCTCTTGTAAATGAAAGTCTCTCGCATCCGGCGTCCTGGATCTCTTTTCCGACTTACAACGCGCGATCGCAGAATCATGTCGCAGGTGTGTCAAGTTCAACTCGGCATTGTGACGTCAAATTTCTCGGGGAGGCTCTCCCTCTCTCTCTCGCTGAATTGTTTTCCTCCTCGCTCTAAACTCGTTGCAGGATCAAGGATACGCGGCGCGTGCACCAGTCAGGACTCGTTCCTGAATACTAGGTCACGCTCCGCGGAGCTGGGTAAATTCCTCCTGGGCGAAATGAAAGGCACGACACACACACATACACACACACACACACCGCTAAGTCAATTTCGCCCGAGTGCAACAGATGTGAGGTCCTTGGAATAGTTTCCTGTCAATTTTTATAAAGATAATCTTTGATCGAGTGCGAAACTGCCCCATATATGAGAACCATCTCATTCTCGGTCACGAGTTTATCATTACACAACACACTCGCCGCACATGTACGATCATTTTTATCTATAAATATTCATAACACACAATTTATATGCAAATTACATTTTTTTTTCGTACGTAACAAGAAGATAATTAAAAAAAAAAAAAACGTTACGAATATCGAATTTCAGAATGTGTTTGGCCAATTTACATTGCGAAGAAGAATCGCCGAGACATTGTAAAATTACTGGATTATTTTTTCAAACGCGATCGTCAAGATCGAGGTTGTACGCCATTTGATAACTCGCGTGCCTGTATATTTACTGTCTATCCAACATTGTTATCCTTAAATCGCGAAGTAGAACATTCGCGATTACAGGAATTGTTCCTTCCCTCTTTGAAATATTCGCAGTGCATATTACGAATGCAAGGCCGGTGAAACTGACTGCTATTACTGTGCTATGCAATAGGCTTTGCTTTTCGAATGGTGATCAGCGAAATTGGATAATACCACGAGTGGTGTGACTGACTCGTGATCCCGCTCTTTTCCCCGCATTATTTCGGTTACCCGAAACGTCCGTGTCGATTGTATTCGACGTAAAAACCTTCGAACCCGAGTCTTATTGGAAAGTTTAAATATTCACTCGTCGCAAATGTTTTACGCGACGACAAGCTCGTTTACCGAAGGCATTTATGTAACGATGAAATGACAATAGAATTAAGAAAAGATATGTTAATTCTAGTCTAATTAAGATTAGAAAAAAGTATACAAGAACGGAAGTTTTTATCTTAGAATAAGAACAGCATGCGTTGACAGAGATATAATGACACAGATATAAGTTAAATATGAATACAATATAAGTTGTAAGAAAGGAGAATTTATAAAAATTAATATTGGAAAAACAGAAATTTTTGCAATTCGTTAAGAAACGGATAGATATGTCTATATGTAAATTTCAAACTGTTACCAAACTTTTTTATATATTAGTTTAAAAATCGCTGTAATGATTTCTAAAAAAAATTAACTGATAAATTATTAGAATAATTTGATAAATATTTTAACGTATACGAAAAAGGAGATTTTCGTATACGTTCGTTTTGACATTTGCGTCCGCTCGTGAACGTACCTTTTTCCTTTTTTCACAGTTGATCATTATCCGCCGCTATGCACCGATTGTGAAATATTCCGAATGTCCTCAGTGCCTCTAAGACCACAAATTTCGCAACGCTCGAACACAACCGCCATTCCTATTACTCCCAGTTCCCGCGAGTCAGAGAAAGCGCGGGGCTTCTGGCATATACAGACGCATACGCATGAAACATTCAACGTTCTCTCGTCGTCGCCCAGGATGGTAAAAAGAGCCCGCCGCCATCTCCGATCTCCGTGATATGCGATTGCGTCACGCCGCACGCGAATTCTCGGCATACGCATTCGTATTCGATTTCGGCCTTTCGAGAGCGTGAGAGATCGTCGTCCGTGGCGATTCGCGTGCGATCGAGAAGGCACGATATTTGCCTTCAGCGCGCCGACATTTAGCTAGTGTGTCCTTCTCTCTCGTCGCCCCCTCTCTCTCTCTCTCTCTCTCTCTCTCTCTCTCTCTCTCTCTCTCTCTCTCTCTCTCTCTATCTATCTGCATCCTCCTCTCGATAGCCCGCCACTATCCGCACCAGAGAACCGGAAATGCTCAATCACTTTCTACGAAGCGCTTCGTGTCCCACGTATAACCGCGTTGCTCATTGATCCTGACGACTGTAAATTAGGTCGGCGCCTAGAAGCCGATCGTGCGCGTCGTGTTATCAAGGAAGTTATAGAGAAAGCACAGGATGAACGTGAAGTTCGATGTGAGCCGCGAGGTTTGCACGAGCGATATTCCGATTAGGACGACTAGTAGATCGATACGTCTCGAAGTAAACGCGATAGCTATATTTAATTCTTGACTACTATTCGAAGAGTATCCGTACGAAAGATACTTTAATAATTCCAACACTAATACAATATCTTTACCTAAAAATTGACAAAAAATATTGCTCTCTTAAGAAATTATTTTATAAAATAAAATTAAATTTAATAAAAATATCATTCCCTTCTTGGCAAAGCAGCCTTAGAAAAATGTATTTTTTTCCTATAGATTATTAAATAAATTTTTGTTATCGAGATACGTATCGACTGAAGGGAAATCGCGACAATCTGCCGACAAGATCCGCTTTTTGCGTCGTGAAACTGCTGAAAAAGAAGCGTTAACGGTATTATTTTGGGCATAATTCGCGGCCGTGATAATTTTAGCGTGTGGAAAATTTCCCTCGCACGTTGCACATCGCCGCGTGGGAAATGGGCGTGTGCTCGGGAGCGGCCGAGCCGGACGCGGCCTAAGGAAATCGGGATCGCGATAAGGAGAACATTTCCGCGCGATCCCACCGCGCCGACACGGGCGTGCGACGATGTCTTAACTTTCTCGGATTCGCTCGCGTACTTTACGGACGAGCGGCCCGCTCGTCGGTGCGTTCGTTGTTTACTTTCGTTGATTTTATCCGACGGATAACCCGCGACGCGACGCGGTTGTGAAGGTCGCTGATTCGCGTATACGTCGTGCCGCGACTTCCTCCTATCATCATTTTCCTCCGTATCGATCCGATCGATCTAGAATGCTCATTGATTTTTAGTCTGGAAGCCATGGCCGAGCGACTCTCATCGTTTTATCAAACCGTGGCCGTGGACATTCGAGAATCATAGGAAACCGCATCGGATAAAGGAGAGATGAAATCCGACTCGGATGTGCGAAAATTCTAGAAATCGAGTCGACTTTTCGAACTGCATAATTTCTAAATTAAGCGATTCATCACTTTATCGCCGCGGACGGAATAACCACGACAAAATCAGCCGCATGATAAGTCGATGTAATTTATATCCGTTACGTCATCGTTATCTCACAAACGTCAATTGTCTCCTCGGATTGATAAGGATAAGGACAGAGACGGATGCGCATATTAAACTGCGTCAACATCAGTCAAGACTCATCAAAACGCGGCAGATGGTCTATTTGCCGTTTCTCGGAGGAAGTTACGTTGCTCGATTCAAAGAAAAAAAAACAAAAAAGAAAGAAAGAAATAGAAACGAGCGTGACATGTACAACAAAGAATCCATTCGAATTGGCGCAAACGGTGGGGATAAATCGCGAGGAAGCAGCTGGTCGAACTATACGGCGGCATTGCAGGCGCAAGTTGGCCGATTTCCAAGACATTGTCTCTTGACAGAACGCATGCGGCTTTCGCAGGGCGACAGTCGCCGGGTTGTACCCGGAAGATTCACCGGAAAACCTGCGATCGCTCGTCACACGCTGCAAGAGCAAACGGAAAACTCGTTGCGGCGCACTGATCGAAGGCACCGACCAAAAATAGGCACGGAAAGTCTGAGAGGTCAACGTCCGAGGCACGCGGCAAGCCGAAGAATGATATATATTTTCCTCCCCTGTATTTTTAACGCGCGTCACACATAAACTTCCACCGTCGTCATAACGCTGCGCGCCCGTTTATCGAGCGAAACATTCGAAATTCATAAGGCACCTCTACTCCGACCGCACGACGTCCGGATTTGTTAAACATGGCGCATAATAACGGCAAATGTTGCAAATTGCGGCACACTTAACTCGAGGAAAATGCAAATACCAAGATCGTGATTTGATAACGTCGTTAGGGTCGAAAGGGATCCGTGCGATATTGTGCCACTAAGGCCAAATGTACAATCTATGGAAAATTTTCAAAAAAGAAAAAAAAATCAACTCGAATATTTTAAATAAACAACCGAAAGAATCATAGTTATTACTTGGAAACAGGATTTATATAGATATTTAGCATTCAAGATGCTAAAATAAACTCAATAAATTCTTATATAAAATAAATTCAAATATGTTGAATTCAAATTGAGTTGATTTTAAATAAATTTCGTATTTTCAGAGAATTCATAAAATCGGTTTTGTTTATCGCATAAGAGGTGTGATTTCATCCGTTGAAATCTAGAGCAACGTGAGACTGCATTTTGGCATTTGACATAAATATATCCCGCAAATCGCATTCCGTTCTTGGACGAAGGCGCGTTGGTCACGCGTGTGCTATCGGAGCGCGGAGAAGAAGTCACGTTTCGTTATTTTTCAATAACACGACAGCGCGGCGCGGGGAGCGGCGTATCAGCGACTTTTTCGTACAACGTCATTTAGACGATCCAATCTGAAGAAAAACACATCGCGGCGATGATATTTCCATCTTCAAATTGCAAGTAGCGAAATGACTGCTCCATTACAAACGGATCGTTACCGCATACCGTTATAATGACGATAAGGCACTCGCAGTCGTTCCCGATAAGCCACACATGTTTTCCGGAATGGCTTATCTCCCGTGTGAGTTTTCTTTTCAAATCTCGTAGAAACTCTACCTAGACCTGGTTGTCAGAAAGGCACATTGGCCAAACGATACGTTCGCTCAAATATAGATTGCATATTAGCTGCGCTCCAATTTCTCCGATAATAACGGGGAATAAAATAGCGTGCAAACGTAGCTTTTCTGCAGCACGAAATACAAGCGCAATTTTGTTCACTCGTTATTACCGACTAATAGCACATCCTTGAAGATTGGAGTAACTTGCATACTTTCCTACGAGCGATATGTTCCATCGAACAACGTGTCGCGTACCAGGATCCGAAAGTTTTTTTCGAAATCTGAGAGACCCGAGAGAAAGACCGTGGGACACTCTCTAACGAGGTGTATTCATATTTTATTTATATTTTAGAAAACTTAAACGTTCTCCAACACCCGGCGTCCCGCGGGCAGATTGTCTCGCGCGCGAAAATACACGAAGAATAGCCGTCGTGCATAAAGAAATGGCACCGGATGGTACCTGCGAGCCGGCGAGTCTCGATTCGCCCGGTCGCTCGATTTTTCGCGGTGCTTCTCTTCCAAGAGCTCCGTGGTCTTTTTCAGCAGGCACCACGCCAGGAATTCGCTTGGCCAGCGCAAGCGAGCATCCACCACGAAGGCCGTCGTCACGGGGCGATCGTCGGAAATGCAGCGTCGCATGCTGCCGGTGCATAATGGCAGCGCGGGCTTATTCCACTGCGGCACGCACGCTGGCTCGCGATCTCTAATGTTTTGAATCCGCGGGCTAATGCTGACGTTACTAAACCAAGACAGACTCAACCAAGACAGACGTACCGCGGTCAAGATTAACCTTCTCACTGCGAGCTGCCAAACGACGGCTCCGAGGTCACCATAATTCGTAACGATTTTTTCGAATAAAGAGAAGTCTAAATCTCTATTATAAAAAGAGCGATAATATTCGAAACTGATAAACTGAAGAAAAGAAGAAAAGAAGTGTGCATTTATGACTGAATTTCTTTAAAAACATGGTCACGTTTAATTGCGCGACTATTATAAGCGATAATTTTCTACGTAATTAACGTAGATAAGGAATTTTCCGCGAACTAAGCTTTAGTGGAACAAACAGATAGCATAACTATGGGTCCACTATTCACTCTTCCGCGCTTCAACAGAATTTTAATTTCACTATTCGATTGTAGAGGCATGTAACAATAAAGATCGGAAAATCGCGATAAATGATAATGAGAGAAAATCGATTCCGAATTGGTTGAAAAAAATCTCATTGTCTGCTGATGCCATTATAACGAGATCCGTATATCTGCATGAACATCGAAAGAACTAGAACATAGAATATTTAAATATATAAATATTTATATATTTAATATATTTAATTATTTGATATATTTATAAATATGTTTAATATATTTAATTATTATTTATATTTAATTATATTTGAGCGTAATTATTATCATGCTGTACTCTCAATGCCGTTTACGTTTTTTCCATTTTTTTTTTATTAATTATATTTAACATATTTTTATATATTTATATATTTAAATATCGAAATATTTGTCTAATATATCACGTTTAAGCTTACATAATCATTTTGATACTCCAACAACATTATTTCGATCTAGTTAAATTTTTAGATATGTCATCAAAACTGTTCCGTGTATTTTGCAGAGTCTTTACACTTTTCCTGGTTTGTCATAATAAATGATCATCGTAAATGATGGAACATTAAACGCTTCCACTGAGAACCAGAATCAGAACTCAGATCGCGGCGCGGCGCGGCGCGGTGTCGGCGGATCAAGTCGGCCATTCTTGGAGTTTCTCGCAACTGCGGGAGCAGAAACGATATCTGCGTAGTCTCTGACAAACGGTCGCTTCCAGGAACGCCGTCGCGATCGCACGCCTTTTAACTCCGCGTCCCCGACGACGGAGTCGGCCGACGTCAGAGAGACGAGGAAAACGCAATTCACGCCACGCGAATGACTGATCCTCACAACGAGTCGTAATTGATCCGGTGAAAGGAAGAGCCGCGGGAATAATCATTTCCACGATACACGTGGAATGACTGCGCGGAAAAATGCGCAACGATAATCTCGCGAATAGGTCGGCATCATAGATCGACTTCCTCTCCGCCGCGAAATGGCGCTCGGGAAACGGAACTTCCTGCTGCGGAAAGTGAATTAGAAAAGGAATTAGAAAAGGAATTCAATAAAAGCTGTTTGTAACGAGATAGAGTATCTCGATATCTCTTTCGTTCTAGAAGGTACGATCCCGAGAAAAGAGAGAGAGAGAAAGAGAGAGATAGACGGAGCGACACAAGCGACGAAAGTTAATGTGCGTAGAAGCCGAAAGCCTTCGCTCGACGATGCGTGATATTAGCAATGCTAATGGGATTTATCATTTCCTGGCAGGTTCGTTAGAATCGATTGTCGCGGATGAATTGCTAATGCCCGCGCGGGGGACCATCGGGTATTGGCGTCACGTGCTGCGTGTTTTGCTTTGGACATTTGCGTTTAGCCAATAACTTCTGCTTTACTCCGATTAGCGCCGAGTAAGGCGCAGGTTAATCCATCTCTCGATGCAGCTTTGATGGCGCACAATCAGAATTTATTGACGTAATTGTCAGTGCGCAATTTGTAAAGTCTTACAGCTCGGTTGAATTAACAAAGAGAAATTGGCAATTCATAAATCTCTAAAAGATATATACATACATACATACATACATATATATATATATATGTATGTATCATGTATATGTATGTATATGTGTGTATCGAACATTTTTATATACGATATATAAAGTCGGTCGCACGCGAGGATTGTAAGACAGATTAGCGCTAATAGCGGTTAATTAAAGTCTCCGCTTTATAGACGTGGCATTCTGAAGAGGAAAAGGAGATTGCCATCTATAACTCGTTACCGTGGCTGCTGCCGCAAATGTCCTTAACGACCAATGATTGGCGGTATCTGCTAAACCAAGTCTCCTTTCCCTGCCTGTGTTACAGGTGAGCCTACGATCGAGACAGAGAGAGAGAGAGAGAGATAACGAGTGTTATTCGCAATCAAGAGTTAATCAAGCAAGGTTATCGTTGCAATCAGGTGTCTCGGTAACACGAGACCTATCTCCGTGAGATTAAATTTTAGCCGGCTTCGAAAAGGGCCGGCTCAAAAAGTTCTATGAAATCTAAGGCAAAGTTTAAAGGCAAATAATACACGCGACGACTCGGCCGCGGGCTATTTGCTTCCGTCATCAATTGTCGCAAGCTGATGTAACGGCGACGCGATATTGCATTTAATTAAATCTTTGGCATCTCGATGTTTGCACTTTACCTACTGTAAATAAATAAACTTCTCTCGAGTCTCGAATAATTTCAATTAATCCTAAGAAAGATCCACGCATCGCGCAACCATTGACGAGGCCGGAGCTGTGACGACCGACGCTTCATTGCGGTTTTTGGGTCTGCATACAAGCTGCTCTAATTGGTCGTCGTTCAATTTGTCATACGTCGAGAGAGAGAGAGAGAGAGAGAGAGAGAGAGAGAGAGAAGGAGAGAGCCGGCGAAAAAAGTCGCGCGGAGTTGTCCGAAATTGACAGAGACGGACAGTTTGAGGTCACGGACGTCGGTGTATGTACATCGCGCGTATATTCCTGAGGCGTGCCGTGTCCGCCGTGACTTTTTTCGCGAGCGTTATTACCGTTAAACGCGATTCTTTTGCCGAACGATCGGAGCGGAGCGGAGCGAAGAGAGAACGACCGCGACCGCGACGAGCGCGATGACTTCGCGTCTCTCGTGTCTCTTGCCGCCGCCGCCTCGTCCACTTTTGCGAGATGAATAAACATCGCGTGCAGACAAGTGTATTTCGAGAATGACGTGCGCGAGGCAGCTGGGCGTCGCGCGGCCGAAATAGAATGTGTAATTAGGACAAGGTGCGGAAAGCCCGCGTTCATTTTTGCCGGCCTTTGTTTTGTCCTCCGTCACGCCGGAGGCGCGTCCATCTTGCGCGGTCAGATATCAGAGTTCGCTAAATGTATAATTTAAAACGTGTATTAATTTGTTTGTTAAATACCCGGATTTAATATCACACCACGAATAATTGACTTTTGAACCGAATGTAATACATATACTAACTCGGGCTTGTCGGTGAAAATTAAAAAAAAAAAAAAAAAAAAAAAAGAAAATCACGTATCGATTTGATGATTAATTAATTAATTACCGAGCGCGAGCGACGGATTTATCTTCGGAATAGAATTTAACCGTGAGTTAATCTTTTCTCCTCGCGTCCGAGATTGATTCTCTCATTACGCCGGTGGATGTAATCTTCTCGCGAGGCGAGAGTTATATTTACTGGCAGATCTCGGCGATATCCGGACGAAAAGCGAACGAGCACTTTCTAATTATTCAAAGGCATTTTCCTACGGCGTGATACTCCTCGTGCAAATGGAGTCGCCGCTTCTTCCGGTGTGCACCGCGCCGTGCCGACATCTCTCAACCGTACAACTTTTACCTTCCCTCTCTCGCGCACGTGTCGGTCATAATACGGATCGCGCTGAAATTGCGAAGCGACCGCCACGCAGAAAGTGAGAGCGCACGATCGCGCTAACTACCGTAAACACATAAATCAGGAGCTAAACTTTGTTTAGCCGAAGAGACAAAGTGCAGTGTGCATGGAAAAGTCGATTGACCCACGACCTTTCGCCTGCTGATAGTAAATTTGCGGAAGATTCCCCTCCATCTCGCTCTCGTACAAAGAGAGAAAAACTTAAAATATCGAAGCAACCACGTGTACATAATTTCAAATGAATTATCAAATCTTGCAACGCGCGTGAATCTTTTCATACGGAAGCTTGTGAAAAATTTAAAGAAATCTCGCGTTTATAGAATGAGGAAAAACTTACGATATTGTTTACATCTTTCGTCTAGAAATAATAATTGTATTTCTTGGCGTGGAGAAAAATTTTGCTCTCATATCTCGCTTTCTGTGAAAAATATTTTTAAAAAAGTTGCACACGCACGAACACGTGCAGTGCTGGGAGAGACTGAAAACGTAGCGTAGAAAACGAACCTATTCCGGCGACATCGGCCACGCCTCGGCTCCCTGCAGCTTCACCCAGTTTTTCCATCGGCTCCCGATCGTGCGGAAGGAAATCGAGCAGAAGGAATCGCGGATACTTATGACCGCGGTTGATCATGCGCGATGCCAATCCAGGCGCTTTCACCCGATCGAAGTACCCGGGATTCTCAGGTTGGTCATAGAATGTCTTGGAATGGCTGATACGGCACGATTTATAATTCTAATTTAGCGCGGAGCGAATTTGATCCCGTTTGATTCTCTTGTCCGTTTCTCTCTCTCTCTCTCTCTCTCTCTCTCTCTCTCTCTCTCTCTCTCTCTCTCTCTCTCTCTCTCTTTCTCCTTTGCGAAATAATTGTCGAGTCTTTTTTAATTGTTATTAGTCATTAGCCGTTGTCTTCTTCGGAATTTTCCGAGAGCGAGACTCGATGACAATCTAAAAAGAGGCGCAGACAGATATAATCGACATAGATAACTGTAATCGAAGTTGAATTATCTATTGATAATCATTCGCTAAATGTAGTCGATCGATAATCATTTGGAATAATCGTTTTATTAAATCATGTTGGGACATAACACGCGGAATTATACAATGCCAGCTATTTTTATTCGATAACATTAGCACTTTATCTTTCTCTCGCGCGAGGGAATTCAACTTTAATGTTACACTGTCGCTCGTATTCACGTACCTTTCACGAGAAACGAAACGAGACCCAAATGGAAAGTCTTGCATAACGAATGCGCGGCCGTTCTTTAATTGTCTTGAACGCGACTATCTACGAGATCGCGCGAACGCCGCTTTTTAGATTCGCTATTCTCGGCCCTCATTCACAAATTGCCCGCAGATATTAGAAGTGAAACTTTCTCAAAATATCTTACGAGAACAAGTTTTGATGATTTAAGCCTGTTTAAAAATCACGCATTTAATTTAGCGAAAAATTCGTTTGAGATTTTTTTTCTAAGAATTTAAAGATACCTTCTAATATCTCAGGAGTCAAATCGATTAAATCGAATTAATTCCCCATGCAAAATGATGAATAATTCTAAGTAAAATATTTTTTGCGTTAGTTTTTCGTTTGTTTTTCCTTCGCCTCGCCTTTCGGCCGTATCGCGGAAATCCGTGATGCTGGACGAGAACGGAGAGGCGATCGCGGAGAGAGTCGAGAAGTAGGCGGTGGCAGTAGGGGTTGACGGATCGATACCGCGACCTTGAGACTCCTCGTCGCCTTATTACACCCGGCCAACCTCCGGGTTCTCGTAAAATCGAGTTGGGATGCGTCGACGCGCGGACGTACAACTGCGCGTGAATTTTCAAGGTAAAGCCGCCGAGGGAGAAGAAATTCTCGGCTTGCCCGTATTTTCCAATTTCGTCTTACGAAACGTTCGACCATGCATTCTCGTACAGGAGCTTATTTCCTTAATTCATGTTTGATATCTTTACCGAAGTGTATCAGAAACAACGTGGAAAGCGCATTCGCATAGCAACCGCAAGCGAGAAAACTCTAAAACAATGCATCGTTGTTTTTTCATATTTCTTTATCGTCGCTTTATTGACACACGAGAGATGAAACGTTATTGATGTACAAAATGAGATTTTTCACGCGTAAAGCGCGACAGAGAGAAGTACAGATGAAAATATCGCTTGTCAAATGCAAAAAAATCGATGAAATATTGTTTCAAAATTAAAAATAATATGAATTTTTTACGCGATTTATGTGTCTTTTTAGGCCTTGGAAACGTTTGGAAAAAAGAGCTGAAAGCGAGCGAGTAATAATTTGCCGCGAGCATCACACGCGCGAGGCGTACATTTTATTTCGAGGCTTTCGTATATCGCAGTCACAAGTATATTCTTTCTCATCTCCACAGTGTCTATTTATAAAGCACCTCTCTAATAATGCGCTTTCCACCATTTTGTAACGTGCTTCGGTCCATGATAGAACGTGCGAAACAGAAATTGGCATCGCATATACCACTTCCCTGATTTTATCCCGCGAGATCTTTTGATATCTCACAGGCGCACACAACAAAATAACGATTGAACATCTCTTCACGGAACCGAGCGTGTTTCGTTTTGCAAACTGAATCACTTCGGATATAAAAAGAATCATGCGTCTTAAAATACGGATGATACGTTACCGTCGAGAAAGTTCAAAGGTAACTCGGGAGATGTTCAAACTGAAAATTCGCTGGCCTGTTATTAATGCGACGATTACACAACTATTTCAATCTAAACTCGTGTGTGTGTGTGTGTGTGTGTGTGTGTGTGTGTGTGTGTGTGTGTGTGTGTGTGTGTGTGTGTGTGTGTGTGTGTGTGTGTGTGTGTGAAATATTATAAAATTGCGACAAAATAAATAACAAGAAAAAAATTTTACATGCGTATCAATTAATTCATTCTGGATTCTATCCAACATTTCTTTCTCCTTTTTTTAGATTGCGTGATGTAATTATATATATTCTGAACAACAAAGTTACGAATCGTACGAAGTTAAGACTTTCTTCCAACCGCGGCGCGATGACACGGCGATTTTCTTCCTCATATTCCCGCCTGAATTTCGAGTCGCCGAGGGTATCGTGCGTATGCAAACAGATGAGCGGATAGCGCGTGTCGCGTTACAATGGTCGCCTGCCTCCTCCTCGCCTGGGACGCGGCCGCGGAATGCAGACAGCCGCCCGGCCCGCTTCCGCCTGCAACGCTTACGTGGTGCGTAAAGCACGTTACGTAATGCACCGAGCGGATCGAGCGGCGCGGCACGGCGCGTAAAGCTATTCTATCTCGAACCTAGCCGCACGAAACGAGCGTGCGGGTGAACGCGCTCGGTCGCGCTCGACCAACATCGACTACCGTCGCCGTCGGCGGCGCAACGCGCCGCGCTATTATCATCGCGTTGCATTTGTATATGCACCGCGTTGCATCCGCGCGTGCGAAAGAAGGAGAAAGAGCGAAAGAGCGAGAGAGAGAGAGAGAGAGAGAGAGAGAGAGAGAGAGAGAGAGAGAAAGAGGGGAGGAGAAAGACTGGCAGTGGATTTTTCCGATTGCGGAAAATTTGCCGCCGGCATTCTCTACGCGATTTCGGAATACCGTAACACTCTGCGCGATTTTCGCTTTCCATTTTCTCGTTGAGCAAATTGGACAAAGATCTGATGATCTTGGACTTTCGTTACGGAGTTCACCAAAGCGTAGAAGAAAAGAAAATAAATTCACGGCTTTCATTTTTTTCGTATCTATCGTATCTATCGTATCTAGATTTTAATACATCTATTGTCTTGATCTTTAACTTATTTCTTATTAGTACTCTTGTTCATGTCAAACAAAAACTCAATATAAAAGCGATAAAGAGTTATATATAAACAGAATTTCAGATCATATCTTATTTCGTAAATATATTTCTTCTTATCACTATAAGTAAATTGCTGTATCAATGCAGCAATAACAGCGCTTTTTACGGAATCGCTATAAATAGCAAAGCTGAGAGAACTCAACTATTTTATAGTCGATGCTATACATGCAACTATGCTTTATCATTTCTTACCAAACGCAAGCGAGTTCTGCATAAATGCACTGTAATCTATTTCGTTTCTTTTCCGCTTTCGCGAGAACAAGTAAAAACTAATTAGAATATACGTCATTTTCTAGTCATTCGGATAATAAATAAAAATCACATATCAACGGTATGAGATATCTCTTTTTTACTTTATCCCAGCGAGTAAATACAAGTTACGTTTTCCATATTTAAATACATTTCCAGTTTGAATACATATATTATATATTTATTTTACACGAATCGATTTATATTAATGTTTTGTAAAATTTAAATTACATGCGTAATAAACTATTATTAAATGTTATATAATTATTTAATTATATAATCAGATAGAAAAACAAAAGTAAATAAAATATTTCAATTGACATAATCACCGCTTCTGAATAAAAAAGAAGAACGGTAAAATGTACATTTTAATGTATTTTGATGATTTTTCGAAAAAAAGCTGTAATATTTGTGTATAAAAAAAAATATTTAAAACAGCTAGAAAAATCCAGTTTCGCAGAAATATAAAAAAGGTGTGATCGACCTCGCGCAAAATGTCTGTTATCTCGCTTAATAATCGGCTAATCGTAAGATGATTACGTTTCCTTAATGCATAGTTGTTGCACTTGGCGTGCATGTAACCGAGTATGTATGCGAGAACGAAGCCGACGTGCAAAGGTTAAAAACATTTCGCCGACAATTTCGCGTGCGTTATACACGATTCCACCGTGATATCAAATTATCCAACACGCGCGGGGTGCTGACTAATGCGCGTAGTGATAAGTGCTCTATGCTGTTGTCACGATATCGCAGAATATCCCAGAAAAAAAAAATGCTAATAAAAAATTCTCTATGTGTGTCGCGGAATAACGCGAAACGACTATCATAACAATGAATACTCGCGAATAATGAACGAAATTATCTCGAACAGGATACGTTTCTCCTTTTCAAATATTATTCCACGATCGTATACGAAAGTATTCGAAAAGTATTTAATTTAAAGACCAATTAAGACTTCAAGGGCCACGTGAGATGGGATCGTAAGCTAAAGATGGCAAGATCGTAACGTTATCACAAAGAAGATTAAGACAACGAGAAGAGAAGCATTTAAGTTTACACCCACGTTGCGGGCAGTCGTAATGACGGCGCTCGTAAAATCCTCGCGCCGGACAATGAGCGGCCGACACAGTGTTGTCGGTCGCGAATAAGTTTATACGATTCCGTCTTCGATTCAGGGCTCATGAAGAAGAAAAAGGAGCGATATAATTGCCCCGAGATAATGGCGGTCGATCCGGTAGAACACGAACGGGGCAGTAAATTCGATGGCTCTTCCATTTCCGTGAAAAGGCAGGACAGCCGCGATATCCTTAAGAGGAAGGCGAGACACATTCCCGAGGACGCGAGAATCCGCGTCGTCTCTGGGATCGGTGGCACATATACATTCATATATATATATATATATATGTATATATATATATATATAAAATATACACACACACATACACACGTACGTCTACATCTCACGGGCCATCCCGTTAACGGACCTCGCCTCGCGGATCGCGTCTGTCACCTACATACGAGAATACGAGACGCGGCGACGAGACAAAACGTATCCCGTTCTCGGGGCCGCGCGCGTTCAAACCTTTCGAATGCGGGTTTACGGCTAAACGACGGGCAGCCGCTCCAATAACCCTTTAACTCCTCGAGGCACGGTCACGGCGACCATATTCTTTTACGGCGACCGCGAGACAATAAGCGGACAAGAAACTGGGACATTCACCGCGTTTTCAAGGAAGAACAGGACCGGAATCGCTACACGTTTCGTGTCTTTCATACGTAAAATTATAATTGAGTCGCTATTTCACGATCAATTAATAACTCACATATATTATTATGACTATACTTTTATCGTATTTGACACTACTTTCGTACTTATCGTTTTGAAAAATTAGCTGCAAGTGCTTAAATTTCATAATTGTCATAAACATAGTTGTCAGAACTATTTTGTTTTCTGTCAGTATACCAATGTAGATTGACTAATTTCGGTACAACTTATTTTTCTTTTTTTTTTTTATAATTCGAAAAAGTAGAAAAAGGTAAAGAATATATCTAAATCGAAATTAATCTATGGTAGAGATGAATATAAATTAATTTAATATAAATTATTAGCTGTTTATATTATTTTGTTAAAGTATCTAAAAATGTTGACCAGATATGATCTGAAAATAATTTTATTAGACCATCAAAATAATTATGCATGATGCTTAAACAGGATGATTATTATATTACAAATATTTGTGATAATCTAACAAGTTGAATATTCTATGTAAATTCTATGTAAATATTTTAGTAACTAAATAAAATTATTTTCAGATCTGGCCAAGTTTTTAGTCAAATTTAGCAAAAACAGTTCTTTCCATGTATCCGTATCCTCAATAATCTGCGTGATGGATAAAATCGAATTGTTTGAGTTTACCTGCAAACATGAAAGCTGCGTTTCAAAGAGCTTGCGAAGCAAAGAGGTGAGTCAAGCTCGAAACGTTTATGCGTAATTTTGCACGTGGCTCCTGCAATACGTTTCCAGTTTCAAATATTTGCTCTAGTAAAAGTACGAGATCGCAAGACAAAGCGGTAGAGTTCGCTCGATAACGATTCAATGTCGGCGTCACGGCTATTTCTAGATATTTGCTATCGGACATCCGTTGTAGCGGAACCCGAGACGATGCGGCGGACATTCAGTTCAAACAAGAATTATTGTTATCTCGCGTTTCTCGATCGAGAGTGTCCCGTGGCGCGCGCGCACGCGCGAGGAAATTACGGCTAGCTGTTTGAGAGCCCGCGACAATTTCCTGGATTAACGTCGGCATCGCGTGTCGCTAGTAAACACGTCTTAAATGCGCTCATATAACGTAATATTAAAGCGAGTCTCGAGACTTTCAAAGCAAGAAAGTCGAGCTGTTTATTAACGGCATAACGGAGCTGCGAGAAATGTCAGACATTTAGAATTGCATTTCCATTTCACATAACAGAAGCGAGAAAAATCGATTGTAATCAACGAAGAGAGAACTCGATATTTGTTTTTTCGCAGTAGTAGTAGTAATAATAATAATAATAATAACAATAATATAAAAATAACTCGACGGCATAATTATTGGCAAGATAATAATTTGTTTTTCATCGATGACTTTCGTTGATCTGGCAAAAAAACCGTGTCAAACATTTTTATCTACAAGAGCGCATTAAGATATCTCCTATCGAAGAGCGTGACGATAGGAGTTCTTCATTTGCTCTTCAAGTCGAGCCGCGGAATGACTCAACTGCGTATTTGTCGCGCGCGAAATCGTGACCATCGCGAGAGCGCGTCAACGCGCGTAGTTTGCAGCGTGTCAGCGAAGAGCGAGTGACGAATGTCGAAAACAATAAATAAAACGCGACAAAGTGCAACTTCGATATATATGAGCCGCTCGTAAGGTGAACATGCGAGCAATCCGATCCCGGGTAACGTCGTAAATCGAAAATCACGCAGCTCGCATACTCAACGAGACGAACGGAGAAAGATGCGAGTTTCCCCCGAGATTTCGCGCGTCTCTAACGGGGGCCCGATAACGTAGCGAATCGCTACTTATCATAGCGGTGATCGGAGATTCACTTAGTTTATCTGATAATCGGCTGCTCACAAATACCGTTGCCTTAATCGAAAAACACGGCGTGTCGATAGGCTGACTCGCACGCGCTACTCGAGCGCACGATAAATTTTCCGCTAAGTAAATCCGACCGCCGACGTTCCGATTTGCGCGCGCGCGCGCGCGCAAATCGTTTCTCGATCTCGACTAGATTAGTCATCCTCCGGTGAGTAGTTTTCCGATCGAAAACCGGGATTTGTTGCAGCCCGAAGGTCCAGCGAGGATTCACGGCACGTTCGACGCGGTGACACCGAGTGAATACTCGCCTTTGTGTCTCGTCGTACAATGCTGACGTTGTGTGCGACGCGATCCGATACGCGTATATGTAATATGTATATGCGTATAAAAGTGCGTATCGCGTGATAGCCAACTACGCTGCTCTCCCAAGAGGAGAGCAAGAATTATCCTTCGAATTCTTCACGGTGACAGATCGTCCTTCAGAGAAATTCCTTTAATCGCCGCTAATTGCTACTGTCGGTTAATTAACTCTAGCGCCTGTGTTCTGCTTCAATGAAAACAAAAGTAATCGATGATTTACAACACACATTGTGCTACGTAAGAGTAAGTCAATTAATTTTTTTTTTCTTGTGAACGAAAGATATTGATTCTCGTTAAATGTTTGTTGATTTTTTTTCCGAAAGCATTGTCGATAGAAATAAGTCCACTTTACATCCAAACGATCAACATGTTTACATAATCAACGCCGATAATAAATAAATCAGACAATCTGTTCGTTACCTAATTTTTATTTAGCTAAGCTATCGCTTTGTCTTATCTCGCTACAGGATAGCTATTTTTTTCTGTCTGGGTCATTACTGTTCGTATTAGTAAAAAATACCTTTTTGTTATTACGAAATAGACGCGTGTATGTGTGCAGATCTTAATAAAGAAAAACTTATCTGTAGATATCAATCACATAGAGAAAAGAATCACTGCACATGATAACGCCAGATGCTATATCACTAATTCCTTGTGTTGATTAAAAAAACATTACTAGAAAAATAATCTAAGATCACGATTTATATAAAATATTGATATACCGGCTGCGAATACAAATACCTCTCTATGTGTTATTTATAAATTATTTTTCGAGATCACGACTCGATATAAATTATTATCAGCTGGTGATCATTATTAATTTATAGATATCTACTTTAAGCTCGCGCGAAATTTTATTTTATTTCATTATCAATCGAAACGTGATTTTATCCAAATAAATTTATCGAAAGTATTTGGAGATGGAAAATTTTTTTCGTTCACGTCATCCTTCGTCCACGTCTAGACTCCTCCTCTTTCAACGTGCTTTTTGAAGATCTTTCATAATTCTTCGCTTCATAATTCTTTGAAATCACGATTTTTCTCTCTTGGCTTTAATCATTTGTACGGCGAAGTTAAAGTATTAAAGCGTTTTGCAAAAAGTTGCGATATGCGAATCGGCGATTACGTATTCTATGCTACCCAGCGGAGAGAATGAATTATAGCAAAGTGAGAATATTTTTAATCCACCAATTCGCACTCGGGATTCAGTATACCGAGACGACCGGGAAGAAACTGGGTCAAGCTGGTACGGGACAAGCAAAACTGGGTCAAACACGCCATTATTGTCGATCTGGGAACGCATTACTCGGTATTTGCATTTTCGAAACGCATGAGACGAAATTGGCGAATTGATGGGAAACGACGCGTGCGTGCGTACATGCGTGCGCGTGGGCGTGCGTGCGTTATTGAACTTCGATCGGACTCATTGTGCTTTATCCGCTGTTGTTGAGATACCTTCGAAATCGAAGTCGAAATTGCGGTGGAACTCGCCATTTGTCCGGCGAGAAAAGAAAAATTACAGATGATAAAAACGCTTAATAATTTCTCCCATCGAATTCTCTCTTTGGATAACTTGAATACTTAAATTATATTTTAGCTACTCGGATGAAGATTCCGAAAATACACAAGCTCATAATTCGCTATTTTTTTTTTTTTTTTTTTTTTTTCAAATATTTGTAGAGTTGTGGCAACATCGGTATTTCGAGACAATGTCGAAAGAAACCACAAAGAGTTGACAAATATTTAACTAACCAAATAGGTTTTCTTGACAATACTCCAATTTCTTAATTCCGATAAAATATTGACTCGGCCTGTTTGCCAGACGAGAATGCTGGAGGAGAGATGAGATGAACGAGTCATTCTTTGTTGATGACGTAGTCATCCTTATTTCTCCGGGACGTCACGTGACCATGGACCCGCGCGTGAAATAGTGGCCTAACAGGATCGCATCTCCCATCGACCTCGAGACATGTCAGACCAACATCAACCTATAGGAAGACAACGGATCGTCCATCACGAACATCTGACACTCTCGAGAGACGAGAAACTCGTTCGCTGTCAACGCATCGCTTTTTGTTGCACCGAAATCTCTTTCTAAAAATCACGATTAATAAATCAAGATATTTTCTAAATTGACGCATCGAATATCTTTACGTTTTTTTTTCCCCGTTGGCATTTGTTAATTATAAATGTGATTTGTAATAAAAAGAAATACATAAAAAGAAGCAAAGAAGATCTCGTCTTTCTTTCTATTTCCATTTCTCATAATGATTATTAAAACTTGAAATATGACTTGATTGCAACTTTGAGGCTTGTATTTAATGCGGAATTCTGAATTTCCATTTTAAATAATACGGCCCAATTTACAAATTTCATGCAAATTTCCGTCATTTCCCACCAAGCGTTATCGTGAATCATGCGACGGCGAACCTGTTTTGCGATGAAGGCCATCTTCCCAACGTTCGTCACATTTTGGAGAACAATATTTATCAGTACTTTACCTGTGACGTGCAAAGTTTTAAAGATGTGGCTGCCGCGTTGTCATACAATTAAGCGATACAATCACGTTTTTGCATTTGTTGTGCCGCTTGTCTCATTGATAATAGTCTTCAACTTTTAATCGCAAGATATTTACGTAATTACGTATTTTTTTACGTAAAGCTCACGCGAAAGTTACATAAATAACGTGTGTATTGCTACAAGTTACAAATTAATTCACGGAAAGAACGATTTTGTTTCTAAAAAAATTTAATCAAATACTCTTGAAAATAATTTTGTTAAATTTTGTCAAAAATTATTATGTAGGACGCTTAAAATGATAATACTGGAAAAATATTTTACATTTAATATTTAACATAAAATATTTAACAACAATTGAAAACGTGAACGTTCTAATTACTCTAATGGCCCAATAAAATTGTTTTCAGATCTATACCTGGCCAAATTTTTATCTCAGCAAAACTATTTTTTTTCAGAAAAAGATCCAGAAAAAGTATCGAGGTTGAAAAAGGAATGTGTTCCAAAGAGGAATCAGCGATCGTCGTCGGAAGTTGTCTTCTTTCGAACTCGACGTTTTCCAAGATGTTGAATCACGGCGGGGCACTCTTTGTGCCTCTCGTGAGTTTAGATCGCGTTGTGGCAGTATGCAATATGCCCCTCGGTGTTTGCCGTCTACGTGGAAACGCTGTTGCGCTCCCTCACGCTTACGCGAGCAACCCATTAAGCGGTTTTGACGCTCGAGCAAAAAGCCATGTGCCATCGAAGAGCAAATCGAATTAGCGAGCATGATGACGTCGGGCAACGCGCGCGATACCGTGTCTATTCGTTCGATGGAACAGCGTAAGCGCGGGACAGTTTTAGCAATTTATATGAGCGACACGAGTCACTAAGAGACGGAGGTCACGAACTGCGTAGAATATCACGAGATCGTTTCGTGTGCAGCACGGCGTGCGTACGGACCGGTACCCGAGATTTTACGAGCGAATCTCCCTCTCTCTCTCTCTCTCTCTCTTTCTCTCTCGGGACTCGGGACTCTGCAACATAATCGGACGTGGATGTTTCCCCGAGACGGGCGCTCGATCGAGAGAGAAGGACGGAATATTCGTCTCGAGGTCCATAAATAGAAGTAGAAACTCATAAATTCGATAGAAACTACCAGTCCCCTTCGCGCGCGAGTCGATCCGCATTTTAAGACTGTCGGACTTTCACTTGGTTAAGCAAATAAGTCGATCGTCACTGTCGACGTAAGATATTTCATTTTGCGACACTCGGCCGCCACGCGATTCCGTTAGAGAGCTATCCAGCGCGCGCGCGAGAAAGAGAGTTAAGGTCGCCATCGCGCCAAGCATGACGTCAGCTCGATATTTATGAGTACACCCGAGGAAACCGACTTCGCGCAAATAAACCGCGATTCGTACTCCAAATAGTCCGCCGTCGTCCATCGCGACGCTAAAATCACCGGCGATTCTTCCGACAGGGAGGTCCTCCTCTTCCTCTTCCTCCTCCTCCTCCTCGTCTCTCTCCTCTTTCTCTCTCTTTCGCACGTTCAAGGTCCCTCACGATTGCTTTTCACGCGAGCCTTATTGATCGCGGCGACGAATGGAGTTTCCAAGGTAGCACGTGACCTTTGAGGTGAGTACTCGGCCAGTGACACCCCGATGGTCAGCCGCACGATGGAAACCGCCGAATAACTTTAGCGACAGCTACGTGTATTTACACCGACGACACGAGAAGGAAGGTATTCGGCAAACCGAGCGAATTATTAAGGAAAAATCACCGACTCGTTCAATTCGCGGTGTTACGCTCGTTACGTTTTGTTTGGATGCAAAAGTGAAAGGAGCGTATTGGTATATTGTGCAATAACGCGATCTAAACTTGCGAGAAGCACAGAGAGTGCTTCACTATGAATAGGCATATCGAAGATATCAGCTGAGCTGGGAAGAAAATGTTTCCACTCTGACACGTTCTTTCCTAAAGTCGATACTTTCAATCGTAAAAGTAGAAGGACCGAGAAAACATTTTTAGATTCTGAGACTATTATTTTAAATTAAAAAAATGTTTAAACAATCACTATCAAGTTAGAGAAAAAATATCGTCGATTTTTATTGATATTTTCTTTCATTCCTGTATTTAAATCCAACAAATTTGTCTTTTTATGACGTTATCTTGTAATAAACTTGTTTTCAACAAACTTACTATTTTTGTCATGAAAAGGATAGGAAGGGGATGATTACACACGGGAGCCGTGTGTCCCAATTACACGGAACATCCTCGACGCTCCGGTCAAGAGTTGTCTTAAGTTAATTAGAGACATAGCCATATATACTATATATACGCGCTTGATTTAAAGGGTGGGTAGCGAGATAACGAGCGGCGGAACGGCACTGGGGAAATTTCGATCGACGGTGATCGATCGGTTATCGATTTGATTGCGCGCGAGTAAACAAGGAAATCTCCTGCAATCGATCGCTCGGAGACTAAAAATATACGGCTTTATTCTTGCTAATTGAGGATACTGTGGAACACACACGGCAAGGGTTTCGGCGATACCGTTCGCGAGGGATAGTATCGAATTACGTATGGTATATGCCAACGGCACTTGGAGGGTGTCCCAATCGAGCGGGCGCGAGCTTACGCCACGGCATAACTCGAGAAGCGAATTTTTCGTCACCGTCAACTTCGCACTTAACTCGGTCGACTCGCACGGCAGAGATAATCAGAAAGTTACATCAGTCCGAATACGATTAAACTTTGCACGGCACGGCGATGCCGTTATTACAATATTGATGACTCACGGCTATTTCATTGATTTTCGGAGTAACAGCAGATAATCGCACCTTCATTTTGTAAACAAACTTTTACGAGCGTTTTATGATAATTATATTATGTTTTTCTTCCGAGAGAAGAGTTTTAAAAACATGAATTCCCAAAGTGATTTACCGCATTATTTTTTTGCAAATAATTATGAGAGATTGTAAAGGAATGATCGAGTCATTAAAAAACTAATGTTATTCGATTAAAAGTAATCTCAGTGAAGAGAGAGAGAGAGAGAGAGAGAGAGAGAGAGAGAGAGAGAGAAACAGAAAATGATCTCATTTCAAAATGCAATAAAGAAATTGCTTGTAAAAGTGACAAATAATTAAATATAATCATATCTAATTTTAGACGTCGCTTTTCTGAATAATTACATTTAATTTTGCAACAAACGAGCGCGCTTATATATATATATAATAAATAATTTAAATAATTTAAATTTAGACAGGTTAATTTCCTACGTAATTTCATTCTGAATAAACCTCCAAGAAATGATCCACGGTCTTGAAATCTTGAAACGAGCGTGTACAATTTCATCGGGATGCTAATCGTCATCCGAGGATTCGCTAGAAAGATAATGACTTCCTTCGTCGAGTGACGAGATAGCGATAAGAAGTGGAAAGTGACACACGCGTCACTTAACTTATATCCCAAGTAATCGTAACTCGCGAGTGAATCGCGCAACTCGCCTCTTGGCGCGTCCGCCATGCGCGCAGAGGGTTGGGGCGGAGAAGCGGGGTGGCACGAGCGGACGCAGAGATACGCGAGAAGGGATGACGAAGGGATGATAAAGTCTACTATATTGATCACTGACCTTTCCTGCGGCCGAATGGCCCAAAGAACGTGCCGTTCTTGCCGATGACGTTGTCGTCGATATACTTGAGCAGCTTCGTGGTGTCCTCCCCCTTCTTCGCGGCGATGGACTTGACGGGGCGTGGTGGGACCACCCTTTGGTTGCCGGGCGCGATGACGTTGATGCTGGTGGTGGCGGCAGCGGTAGCGGCGGTGATGGTGCTCGTGCCGGTGGTGATAACGATGGGGTTGGTGAAGGCTACGGTGACGGTGGCGGTCGTAGGGCTGATCGTCGTGCTCGTCGAGCTCGAGGTCGACGTCGCGTTCAACGTCGCGCTCGGCTGAACGGTCTGGAGGCCGGCGCAGTTGACCGCGGACGCGGGGCACGCGCTCGCCTCCTCCGCGAGGGAACCGATCCTGCGCTGCGAGCCGGCCCAGCTCTTGCCGCAAGAAATCTTCACCGAGCAACTCATCCTCTCATAGTAGTCACGGCTCGGGGCGCATAGCAAAGATCAATCAATCGCGACAATGATGACGATGACGACGATGACGACAGCGATGGCGACGGTGGCGGCGGTGGCGGCGGTGGCGGCGGTGGCAGCGGTGACGACGGTGACGGCGGTGGCGACGACGACGTCACATCCGGGACCATCCACCGCGGGTGGGATCCCGTGGGAGGAGACCGTCCAACTTGACGCGCGAGGTCCTACTTCACGCCGCGCGCATCTCCCCGCGAGATGCAACCGCGGCTTGTTCGATCCACCCGCGGGGTCGGGTCGCACGTGTCACACTCGCGATGGTGAGTCGCGCACGCGATACCGTGACAGTCCCGCCTTCCAGATCGACTTTCCCGGCGAGGAAAACGATCCGCGCTAACGATCCTCGTTAGAGAGAAACTTTTCTCGGAGCGCGCGCGCGCGCGCGCGCGCTAGACTCCTCTCCGATCTCTCCGATCGAATCTTGCGTAAGAATATTCGTAGTCGCGTATACCGGGTGAATGACCGATTTTATCCAGGCGACCGCGCGTGCGGGCACTCTTCTCACACGTCTTTAAATCCGCCCGCTGACGGATGCCTTGGAGATCAGGATCAATTCCGGGATCGATCGCGCGGACGATGAAGGCTGCTCGGTAGCGAAGGAGAGAATGAAAGACTGCGAGAAAAACTGCGCGTACAACCTCCTCGAACGCCGAGGCGAGACTGAATGTCTGGTGGACGACGAGCTGCCCGGTTCGCCTATGACGTCACCCGGCCACGCAGGCGCCCGAGAGTCTCGCCATGCTGCGAGCGCATCTTCCCTCTCTTTTTGTCTCTCATACGCACATACACATACAGCATACACATTCTCTCTCTCTCTCTCTCTCTCTCTCTCTCTCTCTCTCTCTCTCTTCCCCCTCTCCCTCTCTCTCTCTCTTTTTCCGGGGACCGATGATATCGCGACAACTGGATACTCGCGGCGCAAATTGTCACGAACGCGCAGAGAGGCGGAGAGGAATCCTCTTATCGCATTCGTCGAGTCTGTTGTCAACGACGATTTTTCACCGATGAACGGGGCGCGTGGCATCCGATCGCCCCGCGTCTGACCTCGAATATGGCGGTGGTTCGCGCAGCCACGGGAAGACAGATCCGCATAGACTAGCCGGATTAACTATATGTCTCTCTATCGATCGTATCGTAACGTAGTTTTCACACGATTAAAATTACAACAGCGTTTTCACGGCGCTCCGTTGTAATGTGAGCGCGTACGATCGATCGATCTTACAAAAGGGATGCGTGTGTCCGGAAAAATTAATTAAGACTGATATATACGTGATCATGACCCTAGATTTACCCGCTCATTCCTCTTTCCGTGAATGATCTTTACAATCCACGTAGAAAGCTGAGATATTTTTTTCTGTTGACGACTTTCTGAACGATTTGATAAAATATGTTTCTTAAGCCTACTTTGCATGATTTATAATTCTCGGAATTCTCGGATTTGAAGATAAAAAATTTGAAATATCTTCATTTACAATTTTTTGAACTGTGTGTTTTGATATTTACGTGTATCTTAATTTCTTATTTTTACAATTGCACTGCGCATAAAATTGCAATAAATTGCTGTCTTAAATTTTGATACAAATTATAGACCGAAATGAATTTTAGAAACGGCTTCAGAAAACTTTTCTTAAAGAAAAGACTTACATGAAAAGAATCTTAATTTAAAAAATATACAATGATGAAAAATATTCAAAGAACGCAATAATGATATTAAAATAGTCGACACGCTGAATAAATTGTGCCAAAAGAATTAATCGAGCTACTTCATTACTACTCCTTCCAGGGAAGTAGCGTTTCAGAGTTATAATATTTTCACTGCAAAATCTGTCACAATTTAATCGGCCTTTAATTCGGCCGCTAATTAAAATAACGATGTTTTGTTGTCGATGTTTTGTTTTCGCATTTCTAAACAGAAAGCACAAGCTGCGACCGCGACAAGAGGGTTATATATCTTTAATGCGACCCTGCGGCTTATGTTTATGCGGCCCCTGGACTCGTGAGAGACATTTTATCAGGAGGCAGAGATACGGCTAACCCAATTAAAATGTTTAATCGACATCTCTCTTTCTCTCTTGCATCGCGTTATCATGCGTGTCGCCACAATAATACGATGACAAATTGGATCGGCACAGCGTAGCGGAAGAGTAAGATGGATTTCACGAAATCAACAGATAATAATGCGATACACATGTTTATACCAACGACAGCTGCTATCCACGTGACACGCCCGTATGTATATATGTACGTCTCTCTAACAGCTGAATAATTATCAGACTCTCGTTTTTTTTATTTTGACGAAGAAATAATCACATGGCTGAAGTCAAACAGCCGAGATCGCGCAACGTTCAAATCACCGTGTATTGATTTTACATTCGTAATTACAAATGAATATGAGGGGATTTAAAAAAATTATCAAAGAAAAACCTATCAAATAGAAAATTTATATAATAAATCGAGAAAACACATTTTTTTAGAAGCGGCAACACTCGCGTCGTTCAAATTTGTAGCGAAGATTTAGAAATTATTTTCAAGAGTTAGTTCATTAATGCAGTTGTTTTGCCGACTTTATAATTCAATAAGAAATACAAGAAATTATGATAACACAAGGATTAGTTCCCCTTAATTAAATGAAATATGCTGCTTTATTTTCCTCCATTCTAAATGAACACTGTGCACCTGGAATTTATCAGTCACGTGCTATGACTCTCGACCCTCGATTCTTTTCGACGGGCAAACTCTCCATGGTAACTAAACTGGACAGCGAAACTTCACTTTCGAGCCCAACCCGGAAAGTCTAGATATATTCACGCTTTCAGTTTTACACGGATAACCTCGCTGTTGTAAAAAAAAAGAACTTGTGTTTTCGCGACAAATATCCAAAATGCTCAAGTTTCAACAACGCGCCACTCCGGAGGATCTCAAGATCGCCGCGTCTATAAAACGCAAACGACAACTCGAGGAAGCGAGAAAACTGCGCATCTTCAACCCTCGCGTTAGAAAAATTGGAGTAAGGAATCAATATCGTTTGTTAGACTTTTATATCTCATTTGGATCGAATCTATTTTAATTTTTAATCCGATTTATCAACTACTGGTATCCTTCTTTCAAATCAATTGAGAAAATATTAATTTAAAAAATGTACAAATATTAAATCTGCTTGTATAATCTACGCTTTAGTTTAAGTTGATCTCGCTTTATTTTGTTGCGTTCCTCAATATTCTTAACTCGTAAATTCCACAAATGTCACTCGATGAGATACGATGCGACATCTAATGATTGATCTAACGTCTGGGAAGTTGCCCACTTCAATGTCACATCGTTACAGGATTCGCGCGATTGTTTCCCTGACATTTGCAGATAGACAAGGCGTTCTTGGATAAGCAAGTCGAGGAGAAGAAGCGACAGCACGAGTGGGAACGGGCGAAAGAATGTCAATTGGACGAGGCTCTTATTCGCAGCAGCGAGCATGCCATGCATTTGGAGAGACGGCAGGAGGAGGTAAGTCGAGTGCCGTCAATGCCGATAATTACGCGGGAATGTCCGCTCGGTACAGCTGGCACTCTCGACTCTCGATTTCGGTGTCACGTGCCTCGATTGAGAAATCCATGATCGGAAGGAATTGATGTTACTTTCCTTATTCGCAGGAAAGGCGAAGGCTGAACAAGGAGGTCGAGTCCTTCCGACGAGTGCATCAGCGAGCGGAGGACCGTCGGGATTACGACCTGTATGACCCAGAAGCGCTAAAGAAATCGCTTCCAGCACGCGTGAATGACAATGGCGACGATCCGAGCTTGGGAGTCGCGTCCGCTCAGAAGTGCGTAAATAGCCTGATTAATACCGCCAGCAATAAGTGGTGCGATCGGAAGAAAAGTCCCGAAGAAGTTTATCTCGGGCTTCCAAGAAGACGAAGAGAGGAACGTGCGCGACGCTTATGAAGCTCATTATTCTTTTTCCTGCATTTCCAATAACTCCCCTTAATTTTTATTACGTAATATTAACACTAGAACAATCAACGTTGAACTAGTTTTATTATAGTCGACATACGTCAATTGAAAAAAAAAAAAAACGTTTTGGCTATTGTTATTTTTAATTTCTTCAATACTTAAATAATTAACATAAATAGCTTTCAGCGGACGGACAATTGTGGACGGACATTTTCCTGAATAAAATGACGTAATAACGTTGATAATCCGCATTTCAAATTTGAAATCTGCCTCATTTGGACAAGTTTGGTCGTTTTAGTGTTAAAATGCCGAAATTAACTCGCGAAAGAAACTCGCTTTGGCAAATCGTGATTATCGTGCGTACGATATAACAAGGCTTTTACTCCTCGCTCGCGTTGCAAAAGATCTTCGCGCGGATAATAATTTACCTCGCAGCCTGTTCACCCTGGCGCAATGGTAATGAGCGTAAACGCCGCGGAAGAGAGGAGGAACGATGAAATATTACGGCTGCGCAGGTTCGAGGGCGAGGATCGCAATCTTCCCGTGCGATTGAAGATGCAGAAAGAGCAGATGCGTTGGTGGATACAAAGGCAAAAGGAGGAGCGTGAGGCGGCTGAGAAGGCGCGACGGGATGCCGAGGAAGCCTATCAGGAAGTCGTCCTCTCCAGGGACAAGCGCGCCATGGCACTGGCGCGGATGGAGGAGGAATGCCGGCGAAGGTTGAATGAAGCCACGGCGACGTTTAATCGCGCTCTGGTACAGGATCCCTCTCTCTTTTTGCTCTCTTTGATCTAAGATCCGCGACGCGACAAAGGTGACGAGACCTCCATTCAATTTATTTAACAAATTAGGTAAAGTCAACCGTACGTATCTCCAAAACGATTCTGGCTCCATTCTGAATTGGGCACGCAGCAACAGCTGCTGCTGCTGCTGCTGCTGCTGCTGCTGCTCAAAGCTATTTCGCATTTCGCAAGATCTGTCTAGCGTCTCCGCCTTTTTTTGCTCTCGCGTCTTCTACCGGCAAAAACTGAATTCCTTTGACCGACTTGATAGCGGTACAAGTCGGATGGCAGCCAGGTCTGGCGAATAAGATGGATGCTCGAGAAGGGTAAGGTTTTTATAAAATTTCGCGTTTCGCGGAAAAAAACGAGGTTTTCGTCGGCAAACGCTTGATCATATCCGATTGACGGTAGGAACATATCTGTATTTGAATACGTGCCCACTTATGTCAAATGAAGCGATCGATCTGAACATTGTTATATTTAATATGATAATGTTGACACATTAGGATACGTTATCTGTCTGTTTGTCTTCGATTTCAATTTTCCTAATATATATAATAGGGTCAAATCTTCCTTTTTACGTAGGATCTTACATAGGAAAATTCCGATATAATTCCGATATAATTTGTTCGAAAGTTACGCTGAAAAAAAATGTGAAGATAATATGAAAGAATAATTTGGCAAATATCTGATATCTAAAAATTATTTAGCTGGATATAGATTTAATAATTTTGTTGGGTGAAAGTAATTATGCAAAATACTTAAATATGATGATTACACTTACAAAAATTTTAATATTTTAGCAATCAATTTGAATGTCCTATATAAACATTTTGATAGTCCAAAATTATTTTCAGATCGATCATATTTGGTCAAATTTTCTTTTCGCGTATCTGTTGGATGAGAAATGCTAATAAATGCTAAAACGAAAATTTTTGAAGAAAATTTTGCATATTCGAAAGTTATAGAACCGCGATAAAAACAGGTTTTTTTTTTTTTAAAGATCGATTTTAATTTATGCTACCACCATGACAGAATGTTTCTTTTCCTTTCTCTTTTTTTCAAGTATTATAAATGTTTCTGCCGTAGTTAACTTTCCTTTTTCGAAAGAACAGAAGTGATGGAGAAGCGTTTAATAATAATCGACTATAGATACAACGTAACAAAAGACACGGCGAGACTTTTTTTGCGCAATCCGCATGTATTTTAGTTCGCCGCAGGATATAAAAGTCACCTACACGAGTCTCTCGCGGTCGATGAATAAACCTCGTGACATCATCGTGCAAAGTGCCGCGATAATTTGCCCCGATAAACCACAACAAAGTGCCGTCGATTTTTTTTTTTTTCTCTCTACTTCCACTCGTGCTCTCGCATTAATTCCGCTTTTCTCCCTCTGGCCCTTATCCTTCAACGCTCCGCGACGGTTTCGCGGAATTTATTTCCGCTCGATTGCAGGCTGAGGAGCAACATCATCGCCGTCATTGCGAAGCCGTTCAAGACGAGGAGGACAAGAAAGCGGAAATCTATAATCACGTGACTGGAGATTTCCTCACCGAAGCTAGAGAACAGGCTGAGAGCACCCGCGGTCCGTACAAGCCGCTGGTGAACCGATACAAGGGCATGACTGCGGACGAGTTAAAGGTCTTCAGGGATGCTCAATTGCAACAAATAGAAGAGATCCGAGTTAGTATAAGAGGAAAAATTGCGTTATATCAATTGCATCATCGATAGTCTCCTAGTAGACCTAATTATTTTTAATTAATCTAATTCTCAAATTATTAATTTTATCATTACTTTAGTTCTTTTATACACAACTATCATAATTTAAAAAATTTCAATACAACATGTCATTCTATTTCTATACTTTTTTATTTATAATGACAAATTTATTATCTGTTTTTTAACTTATCCCGATACATAAAATGTTGCTTTAAAATTAAAGCAACATAAAACGAGTCTCGTTTTTTAATGAATTGTGAGAGGACAAGCATTTTTTTTGCACAAGTAAAAATTTTGTGAATTTTGTGATATATGTTATCCCGTAACAATGCATGCAACAATTTTGAATGAATTTTGAAAGCTAAATGCATCATAAGATGACCTCATGGTAGATTCATAATGACATATTATTAATATATTTGGAAAAAAAGTTTTCGAGTTGATGCAGCATAGTTGAAGTGCTCGATACTTATAAACCATCCAAAAAACTGTCAAGCATAAAAATACAAACAAGTTCTTGTTCAAATTGTTTTTCTAGAATATCAAACTGGAAGAGAAACGCATCAACGAGAATTGGGATCACTTAATGAACTTGCACAATCAAACTGCATACTCATATGAGCGCGAATTAAATCAAAGAAAATCGTAAGATTTTGAAGCTAACTTTATACATAATATATTTATACGTAATTATACTTTCCTTTTATTAAAAAAAATATTTAAATAATTTTTTAAATGATATTTTTAACATATTTAAAATAAAATTATGATTTGTTAAACTTGTTTGAAAACTCGCTAATGGAAGTTTTATATTTAAATATGTAAACAATACTTTAAGTGTTACATAATTTTCTAGTGAACTCAACAAGAAAATTGCAGAAGAAAATTTGCGGCTTGCCGAGCAACAGAAACAGCATCAGGAATACCTGAACCAGGTCGTTTATAAGAATCAGCCGACTGCCGCCTTCTATGAGCAATTTAACAGAGCGACGCGTTGATCGCAATCAATTTTTATACATAATGTACTTTTTAAAGGAATTCCAAATAAATAAAAAATAATTTTATATTAATCGATACACACAAATAATCTGCTATATAATAAAGTTAATGTAACGAATATTCAATATCTATGAAAAATTAATTAATTTGATAGTTTTGGTAATTATAATTAAGTCAACATATTTTTCAATTATTAAAGCTGAATTTATCATATTAAATTATTGACATTATCTAATGTCGATAACGTAAAAATTTGCTGTATTGATAGTTTGCTTTCATGTATAATGTCGATAAAATTTGCAACCATTGATAAATTATTATCGCAGTCGGTAAACAAATTTGATACTCCAGAGGTATTGAATTCATTCGATATTGAATTTATGATATTACAATGGTATTCATAATATTTTTCGTTCTAGTTGGATATAAAAATACACAAAACTGATATCGAAACTTAAAGGATAAGATGTCTGATATATATTTCATTTGAATCATCTTAGTAGAACAGGACTGCGCCATATTGCGCGATACGTTTTCGCTTGTTGAATTGTCGAGTAGAGCTTAATATCACAGACGCAATATTTATATATTCATGTTTATCTTCTTTAAAGTAGAAAACTTATCCATTATTCCTGACAAAAATATTTTATGCTAAAATTCTCGCTCAACTGACACCATTTTATTATTTAAAAAAATTTTGTATTACTTTTCAACTATAACTTTCCTTATATTTCAAAATATTATATTAAATTTCATAAAGAAAATTAAGATTTATTTTGAAAAATATTTAGTGATTTTTTTTAATAACTTTCATTTTCACTTTTCATCAATTTTATAATACTATTATACTTGTCTTTACGAAATTCAATGTAATAAAGAAAGTTAAAGAATGTTGTTGAAATTTTTTGTTAAAAACTGTATATACATTACGAAATAATAATGAAATAGGATCAATTTAAAAAGAATTTCAGCAAAATATTTCCATCAGGGATGTATCTTAAATTATTCCTTGATTGTAACTTGCGCTAAATTATTTCGATCCAATGTTTTCAGAAAATCATGTAACTTAAAGTTTATGTATTTATGTAATTATTATACGTTATTATAATTACGCCATTATAACTATAGTTATCGACATAGTCTTATATATCAAAGTACTTTGCCATATAAACTTTATAAGTTATAAACTTTATAATCTTATAAAGTTTTGTAAATATAAAACAATAAACGAAACAAAATAATCATTATTAGCTTGAATATCTATTAGAATTAAATGAGTGGCATCCGATTACGCACATTGTTGATTAGCATCTGAGTATACATTGTTAATTGATCGATTAAATGTTAGCTTTTAAACATTTTAAATAAAAAGATTAAACATTTTAGTGAACTATAATAGATAGTTCACTAAACTAAAAAAAAATCGCTAAGCACTGGCCGATGTGAATGGATGTGTCCAATTGTCAAATGAAATGATCCCGAATTAAATGGATTTTAAATTTTCATTATTCTCGTAAAAAAAAAAATATATAAAGATAATCTATCAGAGAAAATATTGTAACAGGACGGATTAAAAAATATATAAAATAATGTATTTTCTTATTCGTCGTAATCCGTAATTTTCTTTATCCTTCTCTCCTCTTTCCCTGTCCCCTAAAAAATGCATCAAACAGTTCATTTATTATCAGATGGGCGGAGCGCCATGGCCAAAACTTGCTGCATCTGTATTCTAACGTCCAGCTTCTTCTCTTCTGGTACTTGTCTGATAATCGGCAGCAAGGAAAGAAGGAACATTTTATCGTAGTCATCCTCATCGAGGGTAACGCGTTGGCTGCTGTGCGAAGAAAGGATGTCGTGTATCTCGTTGTCGAAGGGCGTGAAAGACGTCTCGCAGAGCTGTTTCGGATAACGCGGACACACCTTATACGAGGGAGTGCCCGCTTGAAGATACTCTCGGTTACTCGTTATAGAAACACCACTGTGAGCAAGGGGATCGTACTCCTCAATCACGGGATTATCTACTTCACCCTCACTTTCCTCCGATTTGCAAGGAACAATAGGAATCGCGGAACCCCTAAAAGAAAGCCGAACTTAGGTAAACTTAGGTCTTATCGATCTTCCGTTGCTTCTAACGACATCTGATACCTCTTGTTCTCCACAGTCGGCATGAGGAACAATAATCGATCAAAGTACATATACTTTTTTCGCTTTCGTCCGGCAGGCCCGGACTGATGCGACTTTTGAAGCTTGAGTTCTTTCATGAAATAATCCCGTATGTTTCTCCATTTTCCGCGCAGATTTTTCTCTACAAAAATTAACGCAAGCCAACAATTATAACGTAATTTTAATGTCCGTTCCGAAAGAATGTTTCGAAATGTAAGACATCATAAAGTAATAAAGTATAATAAATCACAATTTTCAGAAAATCATAACGCGTTAAAAAAAAATTCTTTCGTATCTTTAAAATACAAATTATTCTATTAAAACATATTCAATATGTCTTGATCTAATTGATGTAATAATGAAATTTATTTTTCTTTCTAGTACTTCGCTGAAGCTCAAGACTATAGCGAGAAGATATCAGAACACGTTCAACTTTTTCTACATCTTCAACAATAACAACTGAATAATAAAGAATATCATTTGCTCAACGTGCTCGATTGAACGTGTGTGAAAAATATCGATTCGCGACAATTCTCAAGTCTCTCCGGATTTCCGCTTCTGTGCTCGACGAGAGCAACGTAGTCGAAGGAATCCGGATCGATCAATCCTGCGGCGGCCTGCGTGCTATATACCTTCCACGTTTCTCTCCTCGTCCGTCAAGTGCGCCCAATTCGGTACCATCACCTGGCAGACCTCGTCCCACGCGGTCATCTTGGCGTTACGGTCGTTGTACTCGCCGCGACTCACATCGTAGATCGCCGGCCGCCTCTCTATCTCCTCGATGAACCTTTCCGTGTCGAACATGCTCATAGAGTCTCCAGAAATTTTTTTCCTCCTTTCCTTTGACTCTATTCACTCGGTTGTGCTTTAGCTTCGCCACCCCGCGATCCCGCGACCTCGTGATGAAAACGATATTTTCCCCAAAATTTCTTCGCGATCCCGAAATTTGTTCGACAAATTCGTTAAGAGCTCGCTTGACGAATGGCGAGAAACTCCTGACGAGTCTCACAGGAGCTGGCGACGGAAAAATCGTTACAAGCGGAAATTGTCTCAAATGAAAAAATTCAAACTTCGAAAAGGATCGAGCGACAATAATCCAATTGCTGTGTGAAACAGCTTTTCCCATCAGGACCGGTCACCGGTCGCCGGCCGAACGCGGTACGCGAAAATGATTGAGATCGGCAACGGAAAACCCGCAGCCGCGCTCGTCCAGCACGTTCGTTGTCGTTCGTGTGTCGCGTCGTCGGCAGCGGCTTGCGCGTCACTGCGGAGAAACCGTTGCACGGCCAGCACGGCTTTGGTATCATGGCGGCCCGGCGGCAAACGTGCGGTTGCGGTTGCGGAGCGGAATCTGTGCCGCCCGCGACGTTGCCAGACCAACGCCAGTCAGCGAGGCCGCCGAGGGCCACCGCGCGGGTCGAGAGTCGAGAGCGGGCCGAAAGAACGGCGGAATCGCGTCGCCGCGTCAACACGTACACATGCTCGGCCAGGCGTGTAGGAATATTCGCCTGTAGAAACGTATTTAGAGAATTACGTATTTCGGACGCGTCAACACACACTGAGAGAATATTCTTTTCTTTTGAATATATTATTTTCACGCATAATTTCTCGCGTCATCTATCAATTCTTCATCATTCTGCCGAATTAAAAATCTAATTTCTCTACGTCTTATTAAAAGTAACGTACTTTCTAAATAAACTAATATAATTGTAACGTAGGAAATAATTGATTCGTTAAATATTTATAATTACATAAAGTTTGTATCATACTCAATAATCCAAATTTCTTTTTGTTATGCAACCATATATTTATGTATTTATGTATTATTATATGTAAAACACTTCTTTTTGAATAAATGTTGATAATTATATTCATATTTTTTATTTCCTTTTTGTTTTATTTTGTAATGACTATCACCTGAGCATTTGTAAGACGCAATTCTTTTTTGTGTTGTATGATTTCATGTAAGGTAAAGTTTCATGTACATAAGTAAATTTAGGTCATTAATAATAATTAAATTCACTTTTAAAAGGCCAGAAGTTTACTTCTCACAGCAACCAAATAAAAAAATATTCGTAGAGAAAAGTTACTATTAGGCACAGGGGCGTATCCATGGGAGGGGGGGGGGAGGACGAGGGAGGGCAGTTAGGTTAGTCAGAGGGAGGCCCTCCGAAAAAAGTTAAAGTGATGATTTATGAAACTTAATATTTTTCTTATTCAAAATCAAAATCTAGGAGATATTCTAAGCTCTAAGATATCCCAAGATAAAAAATGATTCATTAACAGAAAAAATTGCTTATGTCTTAAATCCTCAGAATTGATGAACTCTCTCCCTTGAAAAAAAGTTTTGGATACGTCCATAATTAGATATACAAAACATAATTATATGACATAAGATAGCCTCAATAAAGTTCTGTTTCATCTTACAAAATAATAATCCGTTAGACGCAAAGCACGTTGCAACTTTCCGTAAAAATGCGAAACGTGCCGTGTCTCATATATATATATATATATATATATATATATATACTATGACAATGTAAAAAAAAATTCCAATTGTACAGGTAACATGAGTATAAGTGCTTCGCGAATAATAATAGCTAACAAAGTTAGCAAAACAATCTAGTCTTGCAAGTTGAGTGAGCAAACAGTCAGGAAGCGAAATCCGAGACATATTGACATTCGACAAAAAAGAATTAAAATAGATAGTTTTAAGATAGCGAAAACGTTTTCGACACGCGTCGAAATGTCGAAAGTCATTAGATAAATGAAATAAGTAACGATAGAGCGAGTATAAGAGGAAGAGCAGGCAACTTCATCCTAGGAGGGAGTTTCAAAAATAAGAGGCGACGACCACGGAAGATATATTTCGGTGCGACAAGCGGGAGAAAACGAGCGTAAAGATCTCGCATATGCACGGATCGGTGCTGGATCGGTTTGTCGGTCCTTTCGCAAATAACACGGAGAGGAAAGGAGAGGAGAGGAGAACCGGACGAGTATCTTCGTGCCTCGTGAGATGTCCCTTTGGAGAATTAAACGTCATCGATGTGTCGGCGAACGTTTCCAGCCGGTTCGTATTCGGAAGGTACGGTACGTATACACCCCTCGACGGCAAATGCGGAATTCGCGCCGCCGCGATGTTGCCAAGCCTACAAGTCGTCGGCGTCGGAATTCACGTGTTGCTACGCGACATCGCCGCGCGTCCGACAAGCGTGTGTGCGTGATTACGGCAGCGTCGACGCGTTTCCACCGCACCGTTATCGACCGTGGCGGGCGTTGCGGATCGCGAGCGACGAAATCGACGCCATTGCGATCAGACGTGGCATCGCGAGCCGTGCGTCATACCTTCGATACGCCGGTCTCCCTCGCTCCCTATCCGGAAGAGAAAAATTCAACGTGTCAAATTTCATTATTTATCGAATTAAACGAATCATTAATGAACCATCTTTTACCTACGCAACACAGATTTTGCAACTCATTTGCATTTAATATTGCTGCAATATTGTAATGTCGCGACATCGCTGCATCAGTAAAGCAATATTGCCACAATATTAAAAAACGGAAGGTGCGAGGAATAAATTAACGTTGGGTCGCCAGATGAGTATCTTGATGGCATAACGTGGCATGAATGCAGAGGTTCATCGGAAAGTTGGATGAATCGATCGGCGGTTTTATGTACGACAAATGGAATTTCCGCACGCACGAATGTATGAATCGAAATATAAATAATACAGCACGACACACCCACATGCGTTAGTGGGACTTTGAACGCAATTACGAGAGGATTACAAGGGACTATAAGTGCCTATTAGCCGTTTATTCGAACGTAGGAACGATTCGTCGTGAAGTCGCGCGCATTGATCCACCGACCAATGAGGTGGGAGCATTCGTATCGTCCGATGCGTACCTCACATCACGCATGTCAAGTTCAAGAGGTGTACACCTTTAACTTCATGTCGTTCTTGAACTTGGAATTAGCCCATATATCTGGAAGCGATTAGAGCGGTCGGAAATGGAAGAAAAAGAATTATTAATCGAAAGTGAAAAAAATTTTTTGACATTATTCTCGATTCTCATGATAGTCTTTTTATGAAATCAACTCTCGTATCGCGCGCAAGTATGTATCATAGATAATAACAACCGCGTATCATGATTCAGACGTCAGCATTATTATAAATACAATTGATATCATGTATTATTTTGCATATTTGTTAGGAAAATTTATATTACACGTACGTAATGTTTTTCGTAAACTGAAGGAAGGAACTGCTTATGCAAGCGAACAGTGAAACTCAGTCGTCTCATCCTGTAAACAATCGATTTATTAAAAACTAACTTTGAGCTGCTGTATTGTAAGTCCATTAAAAATAATGATACGTAGTTTGCGAGATGAGCAATCAATTTCGAATTTGTATAAATTCAAGAAAAGAAATATTATTACGATTCTAAGATCAAGAGTTCGCCGAGAGTTGCCTTTTTTTATTCTAGTTATTTATAGAAAGTATATAGAAACTTTTAGCTTGGCGTATTATATTGTTTACACTTATTTACCATGTTATATATTAATTTATATTAAGATATTGAATTTATCTATTCTATAAAAGTATTATAACAATCTTATCACGATCTAATTAATTTGATAAATATTTATATAGGAACCGTCGCCGATTTTTTTACTTCGGTGCTTCACACATGCGAGTATAGGACAAAATCAAAAAACGGCATGTCTCACGCCAGAAGAAGGACGAAAGTCGTGCAAGCAGGATGCAGGATAGCACGATCGCGCCACAGCAGATCCCGGGAAGGGGGAAGCTCCGAGTGGGAGCGAGACGGGGAAGGTTTCGTCCTGTACATTGGAAAAGGGCGGAAGGAGCAAAAGGGAAGAGAAAACGAGAGAATCGCGGAGAGCTGAGGGAGATGGAGCTAATGGGTTAACGAGAGGGGAAAAGGGCGGTTCCAAGTTAGGGGGAAGGAGGAAGTGCAGTGAGAGAGGGAGCACGACCCCCGGTACATCGACAGCGGAACAGGCAAACGACGAGTCGCGAGTGGGACAAGGAAAGCGAGATAAAGGTAGAAGGAGAGAGATCGAGAGAGTGAGAAAGAGAAGAGAGGTAACAGTCTGGGGAAGCAGAGTTTTCGTGCTCGATACTCCTCATCCTGACGTTCCCGTTCAGTTCTCGTAACCGCGCCGATCGGCCAGGAGGTGTTCCAGTGAACTTCCATCGACCGACATCCCCGGTGTCGCTACCGATCTCTTCGTCTTCTTCACGCATCGTTTCATCTTCCGGTCGATCACCATGTCGAGCGAATTCCTTGGAAAACGTTACAAGCTTTTCAGCAGCGAGAATTTTGACGAGTTCATGAAGGCGCTCGGTACGTAATCGAATGTTGCTCTCTTGGCACCGCTTGGGTCGTTCAAAGTGCAGAAATGCGGAAATCTTAATTTAGTATGCTCGCGTGAAAAATTAAATCAGCAAATTCAAGAAATAGCACTTCGCCCTCTTATATTCTCGCGGTCGATAAATTAACACTACTCTACAATTCGAGATTAATTTGATCAAAGTTCGAAGCTCGCGTTGTGTGCCACATGAATCGTGTTCTTAATGTGCTGTTCTCAGTGCGTTAAGAAAGAGAATCGGAATCCCACTAATTTTTCCTTTCCATCATTCACATTTAGCGATTAATTCCTTCTACGGATCTCTTTCGAACGCCAACAACCGGACATGGAATGTTACGCAATATTTAACAAGTGTTGTTGTCCTTTGTTATCTTTGCCCGTATTTCCTGAAGACCTTGGATTATATCACTTGGTATTAAGCACTAACCACAAGCGCTTCATTATGTTACGTTAACTGCGATAAAATTACACAATTCTATTCGTGAGAGAAGTCGAATAGAATAAGGAGATAGTAAGGAAATAGTTTTGCATATAACAAGGAATAGAGAGATGAAACCCATTTTTATTTACTTTACCAACGTAGATTAACCTTTTATCTTTTTTTTTAATATTTAAAAATGAGAAAAAGAAGAATAAATTAATTTACATTGGTAGAAATGAGAGATGCAAGAAAAATAGAAATATGAATTTCAAACAAATCTCTAATATCCATCTCTATCCATATTTATTAATTTCAATCGCGGTATTAATTTACTTTTTGTTTTAATTCTAAGAATTAGAAAAAAATAAAGACCAAAGTTAAACTGGGATTAAAGTTAATTTACATTGGAAATGAACATAATTCTTAGAACTGAAAGAGAATAAAAAGTTAAATCGAGATTTAATCTACATTAGTAGAAATGCACGCCTAGTCCACTATTACAGATTATAGGGAAGATAACTGAGAAATCATTAAAGGTCTCGCATAATAAAATAGTGACAATAGAAAGAGGTAAAAAAGCCTTTCGTGCCGAGTGTATTGGCACCGCGCAGTATAAATTGCGCTTCTGCAGAAAGCGGACGATTATACATATTACTACAGGCTATATTATTATCATGATGGGATCTGTCGTTAGTCCCATCTGTACACGTCGCGTGGCGAGATCGGCACATCGGCGTATAACAAACGTGCACGTGAACAAACACGCGCACGTGACTAATATGCGCATGAAAAGTTACGGGGTAAACATCAAAGGAGAGTTCTTGGAGAGCACTAATACTCTGCTCATTCACGGAACTTGGATTCAATAAATATAAGAGCTAAATAATAATAGTTTTGACAAATTAGAATCCTCGATAACTCAATGACCTGAGTAATTTCATTACATTTCCATTCGGCTTTGTAAATACGTTCGAAAATATAAACATGATTTGATGTAGGTAGCTTCCGTCTAGCGCGTATCGTCGTAAGTCTTAATCGGTTAATTAGCAGCTAAACTCGTTTGTTCATCAGCGAGATATCAATAAAGACCGGGACATTTATCAATTTTAATACGTTAAACTACGCCCCCTCGCCTTCGTGCAATGACCTGACCTCGATCTTAATTCTAATCGTGCACTACGAACTGTCTGATTGCGGTCTAATTTAACACTTGAATTAATTTATCAATGTGATTAATAAATCCCGTAATTGTCGGTCGAATCACGCGAGCGCGCGGTATTCGTGCTTATACAAAATTTGTGATAACTAAGTTCATCAATCACATATATGTATTTTTATAAGTAGTGAAAGTCATGTTAGATTTCTTTTCTAAAAATACCTTTGGACATAAGCACTTTATTTTTATGATCATTAAGGAAAGAAGAACTCTGTTAATTTCAATTGATAAGTTATCTTTTTATCTGGTGTGAGGCTTATTGACTTTATGAAAAATTTAGATAACATCGACAATCTCTTTATTTTTCGTTTTATTATCTACAAATGTTACTTTATCAACTGTTATATAATGTTGAATATTCTATGTGGATGTGTGTATGTATGTATGTATGTATATATGTATGTATGTATGTATGTGTGTATATATATATATATATATATATATATTCATTATAATATAAAAAATAATATCTTGTATATAGAATGTATATTTGTATACATGATTTGAATATACATTATAGTGTATAATAATATGTACATTCATTAATGTATTTTGTACATATGCAGCATATAAAATTTAATATTTATCACTGTTTCAGTAAAAAAATTATCACTGTATGTCACTATATTGTGCATATACGTACATTATGTCAATTATATACATATGTATATATTTTGGACTTCTTTATACGTTTTATATACATAATTCTAATTACATTTGCATATACATATCCTGTGTATATATATCTATATATATATATATATATATTATATATATAAAACGTGTGTGTGTGTGTGTGTGTGTGTGTGTGTGTGTGTGTGTGTGTGTGTGTGTGATGCGTGCATATGTGTGTTTTATATATATATATATATTTATATATATATATATATCAAGAAAGCAATTATTACACAATATTAAATATAATATAGAAAGTATATAATCTTTATATTTTGTGAATATATATCATCATCTTTTAATTAAAGAGTAAAAAAATATAAAACGAGCTTTTCGTTATGCTCTTCTGTTTCTATTAAACATATTTATAGGTCTAGTTATTATTCATGAATTAGATTGGATTGTGTTTTCCATTTTCTTCTTTTAAATATTCATTGCTCTATCACTCATACAAATGTGTATACAGATGTAAATCTATGATAAATGATGATAAATGTACACGAGTGTTCGCAATATATTGATTGAACTTGGATCTTCGGATCTTTGGGTAGATTCGCTAAGTCCAAGTATGCGAATCAGTCATTCCTGCGAAATAATTATTATGCAATAAATTAATTTAAATGTAAATTTTGCAGTAATTCCTGACGCCATCTGTCTCATACTTCAAGACTCGAGTACTAGATTTAATATGATAATATTTGAGGTGAAATAGAATCATGAATTACACGACGGCGCGATGGTATAACGGATTCTGCGCGAGGTTTACAGAACCGTTGACGGACGGGATCAACGTTTCCCACCCCCTCGCTCGACATCGTCGTTACGGTAATCTTCGGACGAGCGGTTTGCCGGAAATTAAATAAGAGAGCAAGTCTAGACGTGCCGTCTTTCGACGCGTTACCGCGCGATTATTTCGACGCGGAAAGTTCGAGGCGTACGTCTTTTCCGAGAATCGTCACGGCGACGGTAAGATCGATAAGCGGTACTTGCGTGACTCGACGCAAACCTATAACTTCGTTATCACCTGGCGGCGAGATAAGAGTATCTTTGCTTTTTTACTTTTCTTTTTTTTTATTTTCGAGGTCGCTTAAAGGAATATTCCTCGCGACACGTTTGTCGTCAAGCGCGATCCCGAACCAATGTAAGATCGTTAATCGAATCGGTAATACATCGGATGATAATTATTTCCTCAATTTCGCAAACGACAGATAATCACAGTCTCCCTAATAGCTTTACGAGATAAGAAAATCGTCATCAATTGTGAATTTATTAGTCAAATGAGCAATCAGTGCGATCGCCTTAGGATAACGAAATAGACTTTCGTTGACATTTCATCAACATATAGTTTTCACCAATGGATGCGAATGAAATCGCTATCGAAATCAGCAATCGGAAATATCGTCTGAAGCAAGAGTCACGCCTTTTACCGTAGTTTAAGAACAGTTGTTGCTGGAAAAAGATTTCTATCTATCATTATCTATCGAGATATTCTTGTTGCAACATTGCCATGTGCTGTAATATTCATAACATGATGTCATTCCGGGTGATAATTTGCGATGTCTATAAATAGCGTCAACAAGGGGTCAAACTTCAAAGTCTCTTTGCGTCTCTCTCGCCACGGTTTTCAACGCGAAACCGGCTTTCTCCCACGATGAACTCAGCCTACCTATGATATAAAGTCTAATCAATCAAGCGAGCATAAAGCATAAACCAGCCGAGCCGTTAGTCAGTCCCGTTCTCGCAGGCGTCGATGATAGATCGAACACAATGTCGTCGGAAATACTAACCGGTATTCTGGGCAAGCGTTACAAGCTCCAGACGAGCGAAAAGTTTGACGAATACATGAAAGCCTTAGGTGAGACGACACGCGTGCCTTGACTGACATTTGTAATTAAAAAAAAAAAAAAAATTAATTTCTAATCACAACACCATCCGATATTCATATGAAATTTGTCGTTCAACTGTTTTTCACACGAGGATTCTTATGATCAGAAATTGATCTTTTTTTGTAAAATTTTTAGGCGTGACCGACACTCTTCGGATTAGATCGGTAGGAAAATAGTGCTTCCCGAGAGAGATAAGCTTCTTCCGAGTGCTGACGGATAATGAAAGTTTCAATTTCCGTTTATTTCGAGTTCGATTTCAATAGATATGCGCTATAAAAAATTATCCTAATCTTGAGCTTGATGTCGCAATATATTTCTTACTAATTATGTGATTTTGTCACATAATTGTTGAAGAAATATTATTGCCTCGGATTTCTCAATTTAAGCAATAGTTTGAAGCGTATGAAAAAATTTCTCCTCTGTGCATTTTCTTTAAAATTTAGATAATTATCGCGAGGTATTGGCATTTTTATGAAAACAATTAGTGAACATGAGGAAATCATTGGGCTCATTAGAATTTCATAGAGAATTGAAATTAAAATCATAAATGTATTTTGAAATAGCTTACGCTTTTCTTCAGGCGTGGGTATGGTGACACGGAAAATGGGCAGCAGTGTCAGTCCCGTCGTCGAATTAACGGAGAAGGATGGAACGTACACTCTGAAAACAACCAGTCCATTCAAAAACACCGAAATAAAATTCAAGCTCGGCGAGGAGTTCGACGAGGAAACCGCGGACGGCAGGAAAGTGAAAAGCGTCTGTACTCTGGAGGGTAACAAACTCGTCCAGGTGCAAAAGGGAGAGAAGGACACTACGATCGAAAGAGAATTTTCGCCCACAGAGATGAAAGCGGTAAGCAGATTTTCAAGAGATTTTCAAGAGATTTTCAAGAGATTGGTCATACATTCGCACACGTATTGAACGCAATGATTAAACCGATTATAAAATGTGTATAACTCATAAATATCGTTAACATTTATGTTTTTTGAAGCAAAGCAAATTTTACAGCGATTTAGGTAATTTTTAATGACTTTGTCATTTGTAACGCGTCGATATTTAAATTCTAATCTTGGTTTTGCATCAATATTTTACCCGTAAATCGATAACAAGCCACGTACTTGTAAGAACATTAATTATTTAAAGTTAGTAGTAGAAGTTAGGAACAAGGTAACATCGACCTTTACTCGGGTAAACATTGGAGAATCGCAAGAAATAATCTCTGTCTCTATGTGTGTCTCATGATAAATTCGCGGAGATCGCTTATAGACTGGCAAACTTGCGGCTATGTTTTTTGAAGACTTGAAATATTACATTAATATATACGATGGAGAATTTACTTTGGACATATATTATATTTTAATAATTCGCTACACGCGAATCTAAAAATTAATAAAACTAAAATTATTCTAAAGAAAATTATCTATTGAATCATATTTCTTTTTTAAAACGAGAATTGTTATTAATTATTCCATTATTATCATTTGTATACATCTTTCTATAAAAAAAAAAAAAAATATTTAAAATATCCTGCCTAGCATGTAAACTTGGACGGTACATAACAGAACGAGTTTTATTATTACAAGAATAGTTAAGACATAGTTAATTGTGCGGGAAAATGCACTTGCCGTGCGCATCCTTCCTCTCTAAACATTTGAACTTTGATTCGTGTCGCTTGACGCAGTCGCAGGAGTTGCCGATTAAAGTACAAAAGCTACGTGGAGGAGCGCCGCAACGAGGGATCGTTGCACGAGCGGCTAATGTTATAATGATTCGTCAAATGTCCGGCCAATTATCGCGTGCGCTCCTCCTGTTCGTGACACGTACAATTCTACAGCACCGAGCTCCGAAACGGTGCCAATAAAGACCCATTGATCCGTCTGGCGATACGCGTTAATGCCGTGAGACACCGGCGCGGGAATAATTCCCGCACTCTTTCTCTCTTGTACTCTTATAGAAACTGCTATTAATAATTTCGAGGGATTACCGTTAAGTCGAATACGGCTACAACTATCAAATATTATAGACGTTATGCTACTTCTGTTACAGATCATGAAGGTCGATGACATAGTCTGCACGAGGGTATACAAGCTTCAGGAATAGAAGTTCAGTTATCAAAACTGAAGGCGTGCACAACCCCATGCAAGTGCTTCTAAAAGTATCGAAGATAAGAATATGTAAATTATTGTCTGAAATCTGGTTTAAGAGGGCAAATAAGATAGTACACGTTGACATAGAATACCGGATTGTATAAGCTGAATGTAATTCTTGTTGAAAGTATTTAACTTTAAAAACTTACAAAAAATACAATTTCCTATAAAGTTAAAATTTACATATTTACGAATTCATGCGTTCGCAAAAAAATGTATATTAAATAATAGTCGAAGCATAAATTAGCTATCTGCGTTGTGCACATTTTCTATTTATGTATCGCGTGTTACGTAATGAAATGTGTAATACCGTCAATGAATTATGTTTCATGTACAGCAGTTGCTGTTATCCTATGAATGTTTGCTTTTTTTCTACAAATAATAATGACTAATGGAAATATACATGTGTTTTCATTTCGAGCTCTCTGATTAGTGATCTCTTTTAATCACATTCTGAATGTATATGATAACGAAATGATATAATTTCATAGTTTCGTTTATTTAAAAAATAAAATAATGAAAAAATGAAAATAAATCATCGTTGAAAATATACAAAACATTTAAGTATTTATTAAAGAAAGCTGTATACATAGATGGACATCTGGCCTATTTCTGATTTGATGCAATGTGTCCATACTATTATTGCTCATCACTCTATTTAATCGAACATATCGATTAATGGAGAAATCTGTAAATGAAATAAATAAAATTTTTATGGTGTATCACACAGATATTGTATCAAAGTATTGTAAAGTGTAACTGTAAGGATTGAAACAAAATGCATGCTATAAAAACTAATATTAAAAATTAATAATCTAATTGTTTGTATAATTTTTCGTTATGAAAAGCCTTACATAATATTCCACATAACAGACGTGTCCACTTTCGGTTTTAATCATATATTGAAAGCACAATAAGCCAGTGTTATTGGTTCTTAGGGAAACTTTATCAGCGCACAATAAAGCTTTCATCGCCTGTTTAATGTGCGTTAATTTAAAATTAGATGTTACCGTTGATGTACATTGGAAAGTATCTATTAAATCACTATCATGGGGAAAACCGATGTGGCAAATGCCACCTAGACCCTCCGTGCTAATTCTGAAGAAGGGTTCTTCCGGTGATAAACATAACTAGAATAGTAAGCATTGTATTTCAATTAAACATTTGTCACATATTTCTAGACATTTTAAAGCTTGATTGAAATGATTATTTGTCTATACCTCGACTAATTCGCTAGTTGAATCTAACTCGGTCATGGCATCCTTCAATAATTCTGTTTGCAATACTATTTTATTTACAACATCTCCTGTATCAAGATGAAAGTCTAATATTGTATCTACTTCTAAAGTTTGTAATGAGCAATCGGTTATAACACCATCTTCTACAATGATAATACTTAAAGGATACCCTATGCCCTATAATAGATGATAATGTCAATATCATTTTAATGTTACAAAATGGCAAGTGTTTTTTAAATATTTTCTTTACTTTAGGATAATTCAGAAAACTAGAACTTGAAGAGCTTTAAATTTTTTGTTTTTGACTCTAGATCTACTTCTTAAAATACATAATAAAGTTATTCTGATTTTACTTAAATATCAAGTTTACTTTGTAAAATATTTGTACTGCGATGGAATCTTCTTCTGAAGTAGATCGGAACATACTAAGACACTCCACCAATATGCTTAAACTCAATGAGAACATCACGTCTTCTTTTAACTTAAATTCATCGAAAATTGTACGTGGAATATACGCACTGGCCTGTATACACTTTGCATCTTCGACTGTTACTTTCAATCCGTTTTCATTGCCAAAGCAAATAGCTATCTAAATAATCATATAAACATTTCGCATAACTACAGAGGAAATGCACGAACATAAATGCATCCTAAATACCTCTTTAAAATTGACAGTTTTTAATAATTCTATTGCAATCCTTAAATTTGCCAATCCCATTTTTGCAACTAAAATGTAGTCATCTGTATTCGGGTTCATTGTGTTTATATGAAACCTGATATAACAATAAATTATCAAACTGCTTCTGCGCTAATTGTTGATGCAACAATTTTTCGTTGTCAATGCTGGCTAGCCAAGCTGCCAAAACATGCTTGCAAGTGAAAGCGGATCGATTTGTCAGTACTTGATGCCTGCAATGTTGCAAAAGCCATAGAAGAATTTTATATATTTTTCATAAAACATTTTTTTATAAAATATACAAAAAATATTTTTTTCTTATTCAGATGTAAAGTTTTGAAAATTACATTATCTTTTTAGTAAATAATTTATTCATATGTTATACCTAAAAGCAGCACAGCTGCAATAATTTACTTCTGGAAAAAGTGTATATAATGCTCCAGAGTGGCCCTTAATTTGCATCAACCAGCTAACCTCATTAATATGTTGGTATGGTTCAGCTATAATTTTATCACATGTAGAAATTTGCGTCACTCGTTTTTGTTCATACAAATCTAAGGCTCTTTCAAATACTCCACCAAATAGTTTATATAATTTCAGTAGATTCTGATCAGAGACTGAAAATATTTTATAATTTTATCATAATTGCTAATCAATTTTGAATATTTATATAGCCAATGATGACTTATCAATATAATATATTATCAATATAAGTCTATCAAATCTTTTCTTTTTTGCAAAAAAAAAATCAGAAAAAGGTAATGAGTAAATTAAATAAGATAGATTAAGTAAGATTAAAGTTAATCTAATATATAATATATAATATATAATAACAAAGAAGATGTAGACATTTATTTTTCAAGAAGAGAAACTTAAAGAAATTTAAATAAATTAACAATATTAAACATTTAATAAGAATTAAATGTAATTTTTATAACGAGAAAATAAGAAAAATTCTCGATTCATGTGCTTTCATTTAACCTTGATCGCTTTTTGTATCATTTTTTCTTTCACGTTTTTTATCCATGTTTAAAAATGTAGAATGCTTAAAACTAAACATACATTTTGTCCAGACTGAAAAAAATAGAAGGAAAATACAACTCTGCTAATATTAATATTAAATGATTAATAAACCTACATTTTTTCTCCTTTTTAAACTCGTCGGCTACTTCCTTCAGTACGTTATCTACGAAATCCACATACTTTTGATCGTACACCGTGGGTGGACGAGAATCGGTGTCCGCTGCTCGTTGATCTGAATTCATTAGAACAAATAGAGAGATTTATTTCTCGAATCGAAACGCTATTATCAAATCCCACGTATTTTCAGGTTTAGATCATAATTAGAATCTCATAAACTCATCCCTATTGCATGGTAAATAATGGTAGATGCGTGAAGAAGGAGGGAGAGAGTATTGCCGGCAAGATTACCAACTTAGAATATCTAAAGGCCATATCAGACTATAGAGGTTGCCCGGCTACTATTACCAATCACATTTGACCGTAACTAGGACCTGCTACATTGTGATTGGCTTAGAATCGTCAACCGGCAACCGCTAGTCTGATATGGCCTTTAAATCCATTGTACATGAAAATAGTGGATGTAGCACGAATGAGAACCACGCAATCTGGACATTATATCTACAGGATCATGGACACTGACTACGTAATTCATTCGTTTTTATGGACATAGAGGCGCTTCAAAATAAGATTACAGCTAAATCGCGGGCATGTCCGCTCTCAGCTTTCTCTCTGACTGTGCTCCTTGGCTTTTGTCAAGGCGCCGACTGCGACACCTAACAACATAAAATTCTCAACACAATGACAGACTGTCTTACGAAAGCGAGAGTAGAGTAACTAGTAACAGATTTCGCTGTTGGAATTACGCGCGGCTTTCTTAAATCGAAAAATGAAATCCAAAATAGATTTGTTGACTGAGCCTGCATGGAAACAACTGCAAGAATATTTCGACAGCAATGGCTTGAAGATTAATATTTACAATATGTTTCAGCAAGATCCTAAACGTTTCGAAAAATTTAGGTTCGTTTTTACTTTAAATGACCTTGGAGTTTCCTTGAATGACCTTTTAAAGATTATTCATTTTAAAATGAAAGAAAAAAACTTTTTTAAAATACTTTGTGAATGTTTTTTATTATTAACAATATTTTATAATAAATATTTCTTAGTTTTCCGTTTTATATATATATTAAAGAATAATGCATGCTTTAAAGTGATTATTACAAGTGTAAATAAAAATGATTTTTCGCAAAAAGAATATATAAAAAATTAAAAAATATTGTCATTATGATTAAAAAAGATATGTCATAAAAAATTATATTTAAATAATAATATTAAACAGTTTAGAACTGCCAACTCTACAAGATGGGCCAATTTTATTGGATTATTCCAAGAATAAAATTAATGAAGAAGTACTTGGATTATTATTTAACTTGGTATATAATATTAATCAATATAAAATTATTTAAATATAATTTTTATTATTTATAATTTTATATATCGTTCTATAGGCTTGTGCACGAGATATAGAAGCTGCAAGGAATGCGATGTTTACTGGTGAAAAAATCAATTTCACAGAGAATAGAGCAGTTTTGCATATTGCTTTGCGTAATAGAAGCAATACACCAATATTAGTAGATGGAAAGGATGTGATGCCTGATGTTAATTCAGTGTTAGAACACATGAAAAGTTTTACAAATAAAGTAAGCTTATTTGTTTACATATATGTATATAAATATATATGTATTGTCACAATACATATATTAAATATTCACAGGTATTGACAAAGCAATGGAAGGGATTTACTGGTAAACCTATTGAAGATGTTGTTAATATTGGAATTGGTGGCTCTGACTTGGTAATTTGTATAAAGTAGAAAGAATTTTTTTGCTCTGATTATTAAGTATTTAAGATTTAATATTTATTTGTATTTTAAGGGTCCACTTATGGTAACTGAAGCTTTAAAAGCATATAGTATTGGACCTAGAGTTCATTTTGTTAGCAATATAGATGGTACTCATATCGCTGAAACTCTGAAGAAATTAAATCCAGAAACAACTCTGTTCATAATAGCTTCCAAGACATTTACAACACAGGAAACTATAACAAATGCAACTACTGCCAAGCAGTGGCTTTTAAAAACATTGAAAGATGTAAGGATATGAATTAAAATTTAATTTGATTGTTATATTTAAGTATCATTCTTTGTATATTTCCTTCCTGCTATATTGATGCTGTGAAAAATTGTTTAGGAAGCTGCAGTGGCTAATCATTTTGTAGCATTATCTACTAATGAACAGAAAGTCAAAGAATTCGGCATTAATGTGAAAAATATGTTTGGCTTCTGGGACTGGGTTGGCGGACGTTATTCATTGTGGTCAGCTATTGGTTTATCAATTTGTTTGTCAATTGGTTTTGATAATTTTGAAAAGCTTTTAAGTGGCGCTCACTTTATGGATCAACATTTTTGTACAGCACCATTGGAACAGAATGTAAGTAAATTAAATATATATTGAATATAATATTGAGTAAATTTTTAAATTAATATCCATTAAACAATGATCTCAAAGATAGAATTATAAATTAAAACTATATATTGACAAAATTCTTTTTGTTTCAATTATGTTTTGTATGTAAATATAACTTACAGATGAAAAACGAAAAATCAAATATTCAATTCTTCAATCAGATCAATAATTCACTTAAATGTTTAATAATCTATATTGACTTTTTTAGGCTCCTGTCATATTAGCTTTACTTGGGATATGGTATCATAACTTTTATAAAGCTGAAACACACGCACTGTTACCATATGATCAATATCTACATAGATTCGCAGCTTACTTTCAACAAGGGGATATGGAAAGTAATGGAAAATATGTTACTCGTTCTGGAAAAACTGTAAATTATTCTACTGGTATGTTCTACATAGGAATATATATTCTTTTACAGAATATATAGTCTTAATAAAAATTTATTATTTATATTTTTATATTTTTAGGACCAATTGTGTGGGGAGAACCAGGCACTAATGGACAGCATGCATTCTATCAATTATTACACCAAGGTACAAGACTTGTACCAGCAGATTTCATAATTCCTGTGCAGTCTCAAAATCAAGTGAGTAATCTTTTATAATAATGCGTTTAAACAATCTATTAGAATTTTATACATTTGTGTATATTTATTTATCATAGATTGCGCCACATCATACAATTTTACTTGCTAACTTCTTTGCGCAAACTGAAGCTTTAATGAAAGGCAAAACTGAGAGTGAGGCTCGAGTTGAATTGGAAAAATCAGGATTGAATACCGAACAAGTGAACGCATTATTACCACATAAATTATTTGAAGGAAATAGACCAACAAACAGCATTGTCGTTAAAAAACTAACACCTTTCATTCTTGGTGCTTTGATTGGTAAATAGATTGTATGGTATATTGGTATGGTACATACATTAGTATATATCACTGAATGAAACATATAGCAAAATTTCTTTGATCTTTTGTCTTGATGGACCTAGAAAGAAAAAATAAATATATAGATATCTCTATTATTTTCTTTTTGATTAAATTTTGTCTAACAAGAAGAAGAAAAGTAGCATATTTGTACAAATTGGAAATATTTTTAATGTGATACAATTTTTATATTTATAACGCTATATATAAATATCATTAAGTTAAAATTATTATATACATAATGAATAATTATGATTTCTACTTGTTTATTACACAAAACAAAGTTGAAAGCAGATATATTATCAGATGTCTCATAGTTCTAGTTTATGAATTGATTCCTATGATTCCTACAAATCCTACATCTTATCTATGATTCCTACAAATTCCTACATCTTATCTTTTTTTATATCTATCAAAATGTTTTGATTTACTATTCCGTCCAGTACTATATGTCGATGGATAAATATTTTATACAATACTTTATTGGATGTATCTAATACTATAAAGTTGCTCAATAAATAGTTATAATATTAGATATATCTGATGATAACACATAGACACACACACACACACACACACACACACACACACACACACACACACACATTCATATATATACATTTATGAAGTGAGAGATAGTACAATATGAATATTTTTTGTAGAACAATATATACAATGTGAATGTTTTTTTATAAAGCAATAGAGAATAGCTAACGTACAAACAGATTGATACATATTGTTTTTTATTTTTTCATATGGAATTATTTTCATGTTGACTGTATTATTGGATATTAATTTATATATTAGAATATATATGTGTGTGTATATAGAAAATCTTTCTAATTTTCTATTTTTATTTGTTTAGCAATGTATGAACATAAAATCTTTGTACAAGGAATTATCTGGGATATCAATTCATATGATCAATGGGGGTAAGAAAAATTATATTTTTGCATGAAATATAAATTAATTTTTTGTCAATATATAGAAAATTCTTTATTTTTTTCTTTCGGAAAAAAAATTAATAACATTTTTATATTCCACAGCGTGGAATTGGGAAAACAGCTAGCTAAAGCTATTGAACCAGAATTGACAAGTGTGGAAAACATCACAACACATGATTCATCAACTAATGGTTTGATTGCATTTGCCAAACGTCACAAAGCCTAAACTGTACTTTTAGCAATATTATAATGTTCAATATAAGCAAAGTTTATATAAATAGCTTGTTTCAAACTGTATTATTATGTTAAAGTATATATATTACATAGTTAATGAAAAGATTATAAAAATGATATAATCAAATATAATATATATAAATTATATTTTTAACATTCTTAATTCTTCATATTATTTGGATTATGATATATAATCTAAGTTAAGAAAATTGATAAAAAAACTAATTTATTTTGATGTACGAAGAAAAAAATACTTAATGATTTTATGGCATGATTTAATATTATAATATTACAAGCAATCAGAGAAGTCATATTTATAAAAATATAACCAATTATATGTTATTTACTCAATAAATTAAAATATATTAAAATATATTTAATATAATCGTATTTTATATATGAAATAGAAAATATAAATATTAACCATAATAAAGATAATATAAAAAATAAATAAAAAATTGTAAAAGTAATGTAATATAATATGTATTATTCTTAATAGAACATTCAGTGGTTTTTTTTAATATTTTCAGAATATTTCTTTTTATATATATATATATATTTAATAAATGTTTTTGTTTTATGTACATAAGTGATATAAAGTATTACAAAGTGTTTTCTCTGAAATTATTAAAGATAGCGAAAAATTTCTTTTCTATATAATTATATTTAATATATATAGTTTTTAAGGTCCTTTAAATATCGGGCAGGATATCGCTACTAATTTTTTTAAAAAAGCACAAAAGAAATGATATCCTGTTTTTCTTGTTGAAATCGAAAAGTGAAAAATTGTTAAAAAATTACTGAATAATATTTCAAAATCATAATTTCCCTTGTGAAATTTAATAAAATGTGAGATATAAGAAAGTTATACTGTTATATATACTGTTGAAATATAATAACAAATTTTGAAATGATAGTTTGAAGTGGCTTCAATTGAGAAAGAGAATTGTGCTACAAAATATTTCTATCAGAATGACAATCAAACAACAAAAAAATCCATGATCATTAAACATTAGCAATTCTGATTGCTTGATCGGATGATAATACGGAAATACATTGCATTGTACATAAATTATAGTGTAACTACGACGTTAGAAACGTAAAAATTAAAATTTTATTCGATTCATCCTAACTTAACCTAATCTAATTTTCATTAATCAATATGAATATATTAAATTAATATAATATATTAAATTAATAATAATATTATAAATTAAATTAGACTTCAATTTCATATTTTTGCTGTTTTATTTTTCTTCATAAAACAAGTTATACTAACTGGATCTTAATTGCCATCATTTGCAAATTTTAAGATATTCTCGTAGATATCACGTAGATGACATTTCGAAATCTTTTCTAGTCGAATGAACTCCTTTTTTCTAGTTTTAAGTAGCCACGTGTAATAGTATCATTTGAAAGACATGGCAGGAAAACTTTCCGATTCGTCTCTTCGATGACGATCTCTTACGATCTTTTTCCATGTTCAAAGTGCAGGAGAATCGTTTCTATAAGACAAAATATAATTGAGTATAGATACATATCTGCACTGTAAATAAGGAGTAGATAATCATTTTAGATCAAGTCGGAGTTAACTCGTTACTCCTGCCGATCCTTAACTGAGAAAAAGAATGGAACTGATAATCACATACTATAGTCGGCTTGAGGAGAAGATACTGCAAAACATCAATCGCAATGGTATACGGTATCGGTACGTCGTTGACACTGTCATCCTTTTCCTGGAGCAAACTAACCTCGCAATGTGATATTGAGGATTTTATCACGATTATATTTCATTGTAAAATTATAGCGAAACGTTCGTCATCAATCGATGTTACTTCAGCATCAATTATATTTTATGATTTGACAATGACAGTTGTTGATTATTTTACAATCAGCATTGTCAATGACAATTGAGGATGATTTAAGAGTAACTTGTATCAGCGATGATTTATACCCATTTCTACTAATATATATTAACTTTAATCTCTTTAAGTTTAAATTGCTTTTTACATTTTGTTAATTCTGAGAATTAAAAAAAGTAAAGAATAAATTAAACCGAGTTTAAAGTTTTATATTGGTAGATACTGATATTAATATTATTAATTCAACTTAATTTAGTCAGCAGAATTATTTATAGCAAGATTTCTAGCTAAAATTTATTGTTTCTAATCTAACTCTTCTTTCCATATATTGAATAATGGAACATTAGAATTTTATTTATGTTAACAAGCTAATAAAGCTAGTATTGTTTGAGCTAGTATTGTTTGTTTAAGTTAATCAAAATTTGGTCAAAGTTGTTCATATATCTCATGAATTTATATATTATGAATTTATCGTTTGCAGGCTTGCAAACAGTGGATTATGGCTAGGTGCTTTAGTCGGCTTGAGTGCAGCAATTACGATATTGAAGGAAGAGAGCAGCTATTCTGAGACATGTCTTTTTGTAGGAACTACAGGTTTCGGTCTTGTCTTCTGTTCTTTATGCCTTTACATACGACTTTCAATGAAACAGGTTATAGCGAAAGACTTTCATGCCATATATTTTTTGCCTGCGATTATAACATCCATGCTGTTTTTACTTGCTGCTAACAAAGGTATATCAATCTGCAAATTATTTCTTTGGCTAGAGAAAATTATGATTATTGTTATAAACAAATGACATGTTTATAGAATTGAAACAGTGAAATGTACATATATATATACACATACACAACTCTGGTTATTATTATTTTTATATTGATTAAATAAGAACAGGATTATTGACGAGTGTTGTATGGGGCTTGACTGTTGGAAGTTTGGGCACATGGGGCATTCCACAATTAATGTCAGTTTTTCCATACTGCTTTACTGTGGGAGAAGCAACAGCGGTCATACATAGTTTTATTTTGTTTTTAATGTCGGTTGTTACCAACTTACCCTTGCGGTATCACCTACCTCCAATTCACGACAGTGACATAAGCACAGTTTTATTGCAGGTAATAAAATATAAAAAGGTTTATTATAATATTGATGAGATGTATTACGATGCTTACTTTTTGCATTTTCTTAATATATTATACATTACAGGTTGTGATATTATATGTAGTATCGGTATGTTTTCTGTGTGGATACTTTCCTATTCTACATAGCACGAGATATTTTTACTTAATGATAATCAGCTTGTTGTGTTTTATAATTCTTCCAATACTTTACATTGTTCTTGATCAAAATCCAGTAACATGGATAATTTCTTTTGCTTTTAATAGTCACAAAAGAGTAAGTAATATAATAGTTTATTACAATTTATATTATAAAACATAGATTTGAAGTATTTTTTTATTATCGATTATTTTGCTCTTTATGTATTGTAGATTGCAATATTCATATATTGGGCAATATGTCTTCTGTTAAGTATCTTAGCTATAATTTATCAGATATTATTAAACTCTCAAGCTACAAGTTCAACTAGGAAAAACTTCCATATATTAGCTACATTTGTATATATTCCTGGCATAATTTATGATCCTTCACTATTATATCTTGCCAGTGGCGTGATGTTGGTACTATTTATTGCTCTTGAGGTATTTATAATTATTGCTTATATATTATAGCTATTATATATCGTATAATATAATTTATTTCTTCTTTGTTAATGCACATAAGATAATAATTAATGATTTTTAGGTAATCAGATTCTTCAAAATCCCACCATTAGGAGAAATTTTACAGCAAGGCTTTCTTGCATTTGCTGATGGAAAAACCGATTTTTTGCTTTCATTAACGCCTATATATCTATTATGTGGTTTGTCATTTCCCCTTTGGATGCCAACTAATAATTTACCACTACTGATATTACTTAGTGGTGTGCTGACAGTAGGAATTGGTGACGCTGCTGCAAGTTTTGTTGGTAGTAAATGGGGTTTACACAAATGGGTCGATACGAAGAAGACTGTCGAAGGCACCATCGCATGTGTACTTTGCCAAATTTGTGTAATACTTATGCTAACATACTGTGGTAGATTTCTGTTTTTATATTTTTCTAAGTAATTTTTTTATTGTTTAACTTACTTTAATTATGTATATTTTGCCAGGTTTTATGGATAATTATCAATTACTAATGAGAAGCATTTTGGCGATTGTATTAATATCATTGATTGAGGCACGCACAAATCAGGTGGACAATCTGGCTTTGCCATTATTAATGTATGTGTTTTTGATGGTATAAATGTATATCGTTTATTCTATTTCGATAGCATCTCCATAATTTCAATTAATTTTTAAGAAAATTGTAACAATTATAAACATAATCATTTCATTATATAATTATTTCTGATTTTCGCCTTCTATTATCGAAATGAAAATAATTGTTGTAGACTATTTTTTTATGCTATTTTATAGTAAAAATTTATATTTATATTGACATATCCGACTATGTGCATTATTTAAGTTGCGTTATAATGTAGAAAAGAAGCTGTGCTCAAAGATTACAAATTGCACAAAATTAAAATTGATAAAATCTACTTAACTAACGATTTTTACGTAACTCCAACGTACTTATTGATTGTAAAATGTTATTAAGATATTTATTGGAAAAACAACGATACAATTATAAATGTGATTATTTCTATATACGTTGTGTCGTGAAATGGTGATGATGTACAAATATTTATATTTATGAAGGCGAATATATATTTATATATATATATATATCAAAAATATATATATAAAATGTATGTACATATAAGTATACAAAGTATCTGACACATATCACTATTAAGAAGCAGTTGCGGAACAATCTGCTCACCACATTATGTGCACTGATTCGCATATTTATTTTCGTTATTAACTTAAATTTTGTAATTTTTGCAAAAATAGATTCTATTTCTTAGCTTGATATATTATATACATTGGTGTGTTATATACATTTTGTATGATTTTTAACGATGTTAGATACTCTGTATATGGCGCGCCTGCGCCAGTACATAGAATACACTTCTCACATATACATACATGTGCACTCGTTTCCCCTTCATATATACATAATTTATATATTTATCCAAAGATTTGAAATGTACAAATAAAAAAATTATATTGATAGCTACAGTTAATGCGAATGCGAAAATCGGAATATCTTATGCATTTTTAAGCTTTATTAATTTCTATTTATTTAAAATCTATCGATTATGTGCCTGATATATTCCGCTCATTCCCAACAAAGCATTTTTATATGTAAGGCTTGTAAATTTTCTGATAAAAAGAAAACTACTAATATGAATAAAGAGTATTTTTCTATTTTGTGATATTATTTATTTCACATAATTTATATACAGAAGATGAAGCAATAAATCATTAAAAGATTATGATGTAGTTACGAAAAATTCAAATTACCGCTCGCTGAAAATAATATCGTCTTAATTTTTCAGTATCGTTTTGATATCATTTTGACATCAATTTGATTTTTATATGATTTTTGTTCTACTTGGGTAGCTTCCTTTGTACAATATTTACCGTAAAATTTTGGTTTTTTTACCTAAATTTTCCTTTGGATCTTATAAATTTGAAAATATTTAAAATGATAATTGTTGCTTCGCCCTATATAATATATAAAATTTTAAAAGAAATTTATTGATATGTTAATTATATATTAATGTTAAAATATTAATAAAATATGTTGTATCAATATTAAAATTAAGTTATATTTGTTTAATAAGCTTTGTATAAAAATCTTTTTTGATAATTTTTTCATCATTATAACTTTGAGATAATTTAATTTGTTTTTTTTTTCTTAAGTAAGGCGTTTGATAATGTGGAATAATCATTTATTAAGATATTTATTTTAATATTTTATTGACCACACAGCCTTAAAATTTGCTCACGTACAATATTTTCTCGTACGTCGCATTTTTTAACTTATAATATTTACGGATGCTTAAAAAACACCGATGCTTTATTAATTCAGTGTAACATAAAGGTAAATCTTTGACATACATAACATATATACTATGTTTAACTTAAAATAAATAATAACTTACACAGTGCGAATCTAATTTAATTTTATTCTTTTATTATATTCTTTGATTGATAGTAAAGATTCCATGAAATTATATTTTCGTGTAATTAACTCTCTGTTTAACTACAATAAATTATCGTGACAAACAGATGTAGTTTAATATACTAGTAAGGCAAAAACTTGTTTAAGTGATATTTGCAAAATCATATATAGTTACCGAATTTTTCAAAAGTTACAATTTTTTTGCTTACAATATACAATAATATATTTATTTATAATGTAGCAACAAAAAGAATGCGCGACGTAAACAAACGATAGAGTTAACGAATTAACAAGAACGATGATTTTTGAGCATTTTATATCGACGATCGTTATGTTACAACTTGTCTATCGATCTCGGACGATCTTCACGATTTTAGAATCAGTTTAATCATTCTTGACTTTAGGATATCAATTTAGAGCACCGAGATAGTTTGATGTATTCTCTTGTTTTTTGCAGAATAATTTCGATAAGAGAACACATTCGCATAATTTGAACGATCTAAAAGAACGATAGACGGACATACGTTATGTCACTATATAACTACTTATTTTTTATGTATACATATGTATATATATATATATATATATATATATATATAAAATGTGTGTATGTATGTATATATGTACGTATACAATATATACATATATAGAGAGGTTGTCCGGTATTAGTCGTCTGGTATTATCACTCTTCGTCAGCAGACAGAACGAGTTAAACTGAGCAAAAAATCCTGTTATTTTGCAAACTTTGAAATAATAAATGAGATATTAATTTATAAATATCTACGAATGAGTCCGCATGAATAGATAGCATAGCTTTACGCGCATTTATGATTGTTAGATGTACGGCAAAATATTTGAAAGTGTTTACTTATAAACGACCGTCTATCATTTATAAGTCGTATCTTTTACCGAGATTGCGTGTAATGCTGGATTGTCTCTTCGTATGAACGCATGCTTCGTTGGTTTTTATAAAATAATAACTCATTATTAATTATTGCGATATTGTAAAATGATAGAAGATTTTTCTATGCAGTATAAATATATCTTCTCTACCTGCTCATGAGACATAATACCAAACACCCCGTATATATACATGTATATATATATATATATATATATATGTGTATATATGTATATATAGATAATTGTATAGCGATTAAATAAATATCTTGAAATTTTCATGCCATTTGTCTCTTAATGTGGAATCGCCATGTGAGACGACGTATCGTATTTGCTATGTTAAAATGTATGTAAAATTGATTCGATATATCTCTTGAGTTGGTATATTTTTTTTGTGTGATATATTGCGATTTTTTTTCATTATATACTTTCGATCGCGATGTTTGGATACTATTTTTGTCGTTGACGTTTTTTCCTCGCTTCTTTTGTCTTACGCAATGATTACAGCCTGATATTCATGTTTCTTTTTTTCTACATCTTATCATCCTTAATCAAAAAAAGGTTGATAAGGCATAACACACATGTGTGAAATTTGTCCGAACTAGATTAAAAATATTCTATCTAATTGTATAGAAAGCTTTTGTACATATACATACATGAACCTACACATTCGTTCTTTCTGTCTTCTTTTTTTAATATCGCATGTGATTCATATCGAATCTGCAATTTAGGGTTGAAAATGTATGTATTTACAAATCATAAAAATAAAACACAACGTATAATTTTCAGTAATATAAGAAAACTTTTTGAAAACTAATTTTAACAGTATTATTCATAATCGAAGTTAATTATTTTTGTAAGATTTAAACATTATATTTACTTTTCAATAGAGCATTATCACAAATTAAAATTTTCGAATTTAATATTTATGTTTCGCGAAGAATTAGGGAAAAAAGTTTTTTTATTCTATCATTTTAAGCTTTGTATGTGCAAATGTGAAGATCATTATGAAGTAAATAAACAAATTTTAAATTTGTTTATTTTGCCTATTCACACATATAGGTATCACGAAAAGAAAAGAAAAATATATTAATTTCTTTTATATCTTATATTTATACAAAGAAATAAGAAATCAGAATTATGCACACAATAAGCATGATATAATAATAATGATAATAATAATAATAATAATAATAATAATAATAATAATAAAATAATTACATTAATAATTATATATAATACGTATTATACCTATATTTACATTTAATCAGATAAAATGTTCTCTTGTCTTTCTTGTCTCTTTAGATTGGGCAAATTTCGCACTGTGGAACGATGAACTGCAGTAAGAAAATAAATATTCGTTCATTAATGCGTTGCTAATTATTGACTTTCAAATGAATATCGCTGTCTTGTGATTTACAAGTTTCGATTTGAATTAAGATATAAGGATATAGACTCAATGTTGTGATTTCTCCAGCTTCACTTCTCTATCTTTCTCTTTCCTTTCATATGCGCACACGCGTGTGTGTATGTGTGTGTCATGTTCTCACAGTACATTTGCATATAATATATTTGTCTTGGTATATACTAGGACTCGGATTTGAATATATTGTACGTTTAATCTATTTGAATAGTTTGAAACTAAAAAAAACGAGCATTGAATTCAAATAGTTCGAACAGTTCGAACTTGAGCAATGATCGATCTGTCATCGTAATGTCATGTAATTTATTCCGTTTTTCCAACTATTAATGTATGTATATCTATATATCCAATATCGAGTCTGTCTCTTTATATCTATAATTTGAACATTAATTAATCACACAGTCACAATAATGAAGAAATTAACATAACATGATACATAGCATAGTAGAATAAAAAGTAAATTTTTAATATTATTAATATGCAACTCTATCAAATTAAGAGGAGCAGTTGTATCTTTCAATCATTCTACTTTTGATACATACGATGCCAGTCGCAAAAGTAATAAGATTGATCCTTTCAAACGCTACTTTCAAATAACATGCTCGCCTAAAAAAATATTTTCTCATCTCAAAGATATTTTCATTATCTTAAAGATATTTTCAAGATGTTCTTTTAAGATATTATAACGTCTTTAAGATCGTAGAGCGCAATGTTCTTTGGGGCATATATCAACATCAGAAATTTGATACTTAGACATAAACATTTTTAAATATTTTTCAAAAATTACAATTAAATTTATTGAATATACAATAACTTTTCTTTGAAATTATAATATTTACTGTTTACATTGGCATTAATAACTTTTTTTTAGATATTTAATCGTTAAATTTACACGAATTAATTTAAAAAAAAAAATCATTTTAACTTTAAATGATCCATAAGATTTGTTACCGTACACATTGGAAATTCAAGATTAAGAATTAAAGATTGGATTTCGATCAATTTCAATTTAATCTTAATCCGCCCGTTCTAATTGTTTAACAATTTGATTTTTGTTTCACAATTCTTAATTCCTAATATGCAGAATTGAGTAGTAATTAGTTAAAAGTTAACTAATAAAGAACACTATTAACATGTAAGTTAATATGCGTTAACGCTTTCTCTAAAACTGTTTATTATTTTATCCTTGTTAGTTAATAATGTTTATGTAGAACAGAAATTATATCTACAATGAAAATGTTATTTTTATTTCACATCATTGAAATCATCATTGAAATAAAAACGAGGATTAAGGACAAATATGTTAAGAATAAGAAATCCATCAAGTTGAATAGTCTCGCGTTTGTAACATTTGAATAATAAAAGGTAATAAGTTTAAGAGATTTACGAGATTGAATTTAAGAGACTGTGATTTCGATGGCTAACATTGTCATGTTTAAAAAGATCATTCTCATCTTTTGTGACAGATACATACAACATACGTTAAATTTTTCCTTATGCAAGGGTTAAATAAATTCGCTAGTTTCTCAGTTACATATGTACAATTGCGATGCGGAACGAGACTAATCGTAGTCCAGCTACTCTTAAAAGCAACAATACAATTCTTTGTCTATTAGTGCTTAATCGCAAGAATAGAAAGACGATTGTGAACGAGATAACTTGAGGTTGCATTCGGTATATTCGCCGATATATTGCAATTTCGGATTCATCCGATCTCCGTAATTTTTTAAGTCTTGTGATACATACTTGATAAATGTATAGTTATTCGTTTATCTTTGCTTCATTAGAAATTAAAAAGACACAAGATGTAAACGATACAATTGATTGAAATATACTTTTAGTTTTTTACTGCGATAGTATATTACATATGATATAAAACAAAAATTTATGATCAGATATAATCGCACTTAATGCCAAATAGATTCGATGAAGATTCTGGCATTAAATCTTTAGCGAATCTTTTTGAAATAAAGGTGCATATCGCATACTATTCACAGTTTATAATTAACAAGACAAACTTATCGGTTCATTGTAATTTCAATATTTCATAAAATTATTGTGATATAGCTGTTATTAAACAATGTTAAAGATTCATGATATTAACTCAGAAAATCAGATTGTAATATAAATTCTTTTTCAAAGAACAAATTAGAAAGAACATTATTCAGACTAGATCTTAGAAGTCTAGTAATCTTTTTATTATTGAATTTATCTATAAATTCAAAACAATTGCTTTATATTGCAAACTACGCACTGTTATTTTTAACAGACTTGAAAACGCGGCAATTTAAAGCTAAAGTCTTAATAAATCGATGATCAAATTTATAAAATTCGATTATCCTCTTTCTCTCCTTCCTCTCGAAAATTTCTTATTGCGACAAATATCATCCTAGATATAAATATCAATAATAAAAGAATTATTAGACTTCTAAGATCTAGTCCATGGAATAACGCTCTTTTTGATTTATTCTTTAAAACTTGGCTCATTTGGCTTATTGCATTAATCGTTTAGATTTATTAACTATAAAAATATCTGCATAAATAAATAAAACATAGAGATTAAAAAATTTATTTTACTTTGCTTTTAATTTTGTGAACAGGAAGTTATAAAAAGGAGTTACTTCTCTTTTTCTAGAATCGAGCATTTAGCCATGCCATTGTGTAAAAATGTATGCCTTTGACACGATATATGCATTTTGCGATTGCGCGAATATAATGAGTCATATAAATAAAATCGAATACACCCTCTTTCTTTTTCTCTTTTTGTTCCTTCCCCTTCTCCTTCTTCGAATTAAAACAAACTACCGAATTCGGTTGGTACACAAGTTTTATCAAAGTGTATAAGAATTGGCAGCAGAGACAACAATTGCAATTGTTAAATAGCAGTTGAATGTGATTGGATTTATTAAACTTAACTTCACAAATATTGCAAGGCATCAACCAATAGAATGTGACTATTGGTTTGACTATTATCTTATCTAGCGCAAATTCCACTGCAAGATATGATAAAGTTGAACATTTTTATTATGTAAACATAGTTCAACAAACTCCGTAGAAAATAATTTAATTCTTATAATCCTTTTTACACTTTTTAATTTTAATTTTTAATTAAAAAGATTTTATTATATTAAAATATTAAAAAATTGGAATTTTATTGTAAAAAGATTATATTTTTAACTTATAATTATAATATATAATTAAAATAATAAGTTTTATCATTTTAATTTTCATTGGATTTGATAGTTTAAGAAAATATTTATATCATAAATTATAAAAAAAAGTCTGAAATTAAAAAATTTTGGGATTTCCAATATTTTCTTTGTCATTTTAAATATATGAGTTTCATATTCAATTTGTGCTTGTATTAGAAAGCGATTTAAAGAAATTAATATAAAACTTTAAATTTATTAAAAAATAATTTAAAAATTTTCAGTACATTGATCCTTAGTAGTTAAAGTTTCTATTTCATTTCTTAATAATATCTAGTAGATATCTTAATCTCTCTTGTTAACTTAACCATTTGTTTGAGAATTAAAAGTTTTAACAATATATTTAGTTTTTAATGGAATAGAACTTTTCCAATATATTGTCACATATTACAATATAACAAAATATATTAAAACGGCCTTTTTACAACTTAAATCTCAAATCTCTTTATAAAATTATTATAAATATGATAAAGTATTTTGCAGAACAAAATAATTTAGTTATCATAACAAAATCACTGCTACTATTGCATGTTCGATATATGAGCAAACTAAATTTTATTATAATATTTAATTATTTAATATTACAATAATATTTGGCTAGCAAAATAGAAAAAATTTTATTCTGTTTATTTGTAGAGACATCTTAATTTGTTATTAATATAAATAATCTATTTGCAGCAAATACATTTTATTATTACAATAAAATTATTGTTGAGAATGTCAGTGTAAATTAAATTAATGAAAATGAATAAATTTATTATTGGAAATAATAGATTTGCAAATCTAACAAATTATTTTAACAAATAAAATTAATTTTATTAATAAAGCTTTCTAGTTACTTATTATTTTTTATAATTATTTATTGAAATCATGAAATTTGTTATAAATATTAGCTAAATATTTGTTCTATCAATAAATTTTTTTTCTCTGTGCAAAATTGTACTCAGCATAAAAAGAATTAAAAGGAAAAATTATTCTTTTGAAGTTGAAAAGAGAGTTATTATTTATCGAAGTGTTTAGTGAGCCGATTATACTCTATATATATATATATATATATATATATATATATACGCTTTTATATTGTTTTGTGTGAGACCGCCTTCAGTGCATCAGTGTGCTAGTGTTTTCCATGCAATTTGCTGAAGATAAGAATATTTGCATTATTTTCATCTATATGACGCAATATGTAATAATTGATAGGTCGATTTGCATACACCACTGCTTTTTCGTAGTCTCGTTACCAACTGGTCAGGAATCTTAATGTCTACATTTATATTTCATAAAGCAAATCTTGCAAACTATCATCCCGTAATCGTATGTCATTATGTTCCATGTTAACAATTCATAAATCCATGTAATTGTTCACTAACAACTAATTATTCATTTCCAAAAAAATCTTATTATAAATAATTTTTATAATTTATTTAAAAAAATTTTTAGTACTTTATTTTTCTAAACATTAAATTATTAATTAATTACTTAATAGTTATATTAATTTAAAAACGTTTATATATATGTATATATAAAACATACATATATATGAGAATAAAAAAGAACAAAAGATAGACTAATGGAAACATTTTATATTATAATTATGATTTTTGATGACTTAAAATATAACTTGTGCTTTAAATTTTTAAAATTTATCGATAAATTATTTTTTTATGCTTAATATCTCACATAATTATCATCATTCAAACTTGCAATGTCCTGCATTTTTTACTGCATTTTTTAAATTGTATTTTAATTTCAAATTTAATTATATATTTTTACTTTGTTATATTACTTAAATATTTTCCATTTTTAAAAATATAAAAGTCGAAGAATTTAGAATCGTTATGAATGATACTTATGCAGTTATAGCGTTTCACAAATAAAAATTAATTTTGATATGCCCAAACAGAGAAACAGTGTTAAAATTCTAGTTTTTTTTTTATATTATTGATATTATCTTATTAATATTTGAATTATCATTTATATAATTTATAAATAAGAATTTTGAATGTTTATATATTTAGTACATTTAATGTCTTTTCATAATGACCACGATTACGGATAGAACTGTTTCTTTTAAAGCCTAATATACATCGAGTATTAGGTTTATAAAACAGATGTCCTATTTCGTAGGATTTCAAGGACTGAATCGGCTTCAGTGGAGAAGGATATAGGAGTCTAGGGAAATTGGAGAATTGGGAATTCGGACTGACGCACAGAGTCAAAGACCGGTTACTCCCGCAATTTATGCCAATCGGCTATCTGTCGTCGCGGTGAACTGCATACCTCTTTCCAATGATTCACAGCGGAGCCTTGACATTTTGGTCCACCAAACTCTAGTCGGCCAATTACCTAAATGCATCATATTTTATTATAATTCTTCTATCAGATTATTATTAGAAATTAAATAAAAGCAATTTGTCTTGACAATGATAAACATTTTTTATAAAAAATAATAAATGTAAATAGTTTTATATAAGTAGTATAGTTTTATATAAATACTCCTATTATATAAATACTCCTTTTATATAAATACTCCTATTTTTTTATTTAATTATATTTTTATTCAGTAAATTTAAAGAAAGAAGAATTTATTAAAGAAAAATTCTATTAAAATAACGTCTATTCGAAATAATTAAGTATAGTATATTATTTGCCATTTTTGTTTTTTCTTTAATCTGTCAATTTATTTTTAAATTATACATTTTAAACTAATTGTTTAAAAATAAAAAAGAATTTGTTTGAAGAAATCAATTAAAAGTTTTCTATCGTGAAAAGCATATTTGTTAATTTTAGAAAATTCACAAAGATGATTTAATGGAGAAGTTGATTTGCATTAAATGTATATCAACTCGAAGAATGATAAAGTAAATCGCGTTTTAAATGATAAATGTATAAAATTTACCTCGTTTTTCGTGACTCGATCCCAATCCAGTAACATAAACTCAAGGCTGACATTATTGAGTCCATCCGCACCGTTTGGTATATCAAAGACAAAGGACTCGTTAAATACCGGACTGAGCGTGCGTTTCTTTACGTGCGTCTTCTTCTTAGCGATACGTTGCTGATTGTAAAGAAGATAGATTTTCACATACGGGTCAGCGAGCCCAGTTACATCCATCTTGGGTAGATTTCGTGCTTTCAATACTACCACTGTCAGTCGGCTGGTAACAGGTTGCCAGCAAAGAGAAACCAGAAGTTCTCCTCTTCCTTGTGATTGTATCTGAAAAAAATAAAAAAATATTGACGGATTCGCAGTTTAGGATTTATTATACATATAATGTCTATCTACATAAGATCTATTACTGTCTTAAAAAAATTATTTTTCTTGAATGCCAATGAATTGACGCTATGAGCGCAACAATATGATGTATCAGAACGTATATAAAATATCTACCTTTAAACTCCTGGGATATATTTTTCGACATAAAGATATTTCCTGATTGTCCGCATCTTCTAAACCGGGCACTGATGATAGAGCACATGTTAGTTCTCCAATGATATCGTCACGTGAGTATCTATCGAAACTCAGCACAATAAAGTGTAAGCTAATTTTCTGAAATTACAATAGTTAGATAGATCACTCCTTTTTTAAAAAAAGATTTATCACACATTTAATTAAAAAAAGTTTGTAAAAACGATTCGAACAATTAAATACAGATAATCTACCTGAAGTTGACTTTGTGATATGCCAAAAAATGTGAAATCTTCATCGTACACTGGGTCCCTGGTATTTCTAAGAACTCTAGTTTTCACGTGGTGCTGTTTGTCAGGCAATAATTGTAATTTCACATAAGGATCACTGGTAGCGTTCTGCTGACCTCTGGCTGGTAGCCCTTTGCATTTTACCACAGTGACTGCGAGCGCGTTCTGTTCGCTTCGATATCGCAGTTTAAAAACTAGTTGACCTAAATTATCCTTGTCGTTCTCAGCTGTTTGACTCTTTTCGCGTTCAACCTTTTCGTTATTTTCTAGTTCAGCCTTGTCACGCTCGTTTTCTATACTTACAGCAACCTCGACAGGTGGTGTCTGTACCGGTGTACCTGCAATTATTATAAGTGTAAACATCAAACATAATTATTTCTAAAAAATGATAGGTTTTTCCAAAAGAAAAGATAAATAGAAAGTTTAAAGAGATAGTATTTAAGATCCAAAGGATATTCGTAGAATATCCAAAGAAAAGGAGAGAGAGATTGTCAATAAATATTATATAAAAAGTTGTAATATCCATGTATAATTGTATAAATATATATTATATAATTATGAAAAAAAAGAGAAAATATGATTATCACCGAACAAACTAAAGTGTATATAAAGTGTACCTGATAATTTTTTTATTAATTTTTTATTCGTTCTTACATATGCCAACATGACAAATTTATTCAATCTCTTTAAAACAAATTTTAATTATGGTATGGTATATAGGTAATATTCGGCAAGACTAGATTTTCGATGTTTAATATAATTTCTTTTTTATTTTTGAATTTAAATACAAGATGTTTTATAATTAGTAAACAGATACTTTAGATTATGCTGAATAAAATCCTTTATAATTTGCTATTTTCTCAATAATTAATGAAATATAAATTTATATTTCATTCATTATCTTTATATAATATAATAAATATCAAATGATAAAGCATTTGTTTATAGTACCTATCTTCAAATGTCTTGCCGCGCATAATAACCGTGAGCAAACATAATACTGGGCTGTCTTTTCATGCGGACGCATTATTTATGGTTTATTCGTGTTTATCGTATATTTTCATTTTAAATTAAAATCAAACTAATTACTGCGAGGAAATCGCACAATGAATAGGATTTTTCTATTCATAGCATAATCATAGTACACAAGAGTTTTACCTATCTACAAGATGTGCGTCACTAATGATATACTACTCTGTATATACTCTATAAATTCAAGAAAATTGATTTAAAAATCGATAATCAGATTAATTACTAATTACCTTTCTCCTCCCCTTTCTAAAAAAATTCTCATTGCTGAAAACTTGCCAGAATTTGAAACTGAACTTCCCAATTATCTGGGCAGAATATCTCTATCAATTCGATCACTGATGCAAGTAGTGATATTTATAACCGAAATAATCGACTATGAAAAGATTCAACTTGTAAAAAGAATTATTTTTTAATTAATAGGAAAAATAAACAGTTAATAAATATAAGCCAAGAATATTAACTATTTTCCCACAGGATTTTGAACAAATAAAATTTTTGCTATTGTATTTAATGATTCAATGAATATAAGATTTTATATATATATATATATAATTTACGATGCATCTTTTAGACAGAAATTGACTCGTTTTTTGTCCGTTATTCTTTACACAATAAAAAATTTATATTTAATTTAACATAAACATATATTGACATGGTGACGTTAATGTGTTAATATTTCAATACGAAATAAATGCAAGTTTTATAACACAAAATTAAGTTACATTTACCGTGTAAAATTAATAAATTATATGAGTTTAGTATTTTTTAAGAAGTTTTAATAATAGTTTTAATAATTTTATATCTTGAATTAGTTAGATATAAAACTATCAAAACAATTCTGTTTATACTACCAAAGTATGTTAAAACATATAAATGAATTGAAAGTAATAACATAAAAATTTAATCGATATATTTTTTAATTCATTTTTTGCAATATATTAGCAAATCTATCATTATGTACGAATAATCTTGATTATTATAGAAAAAAAGAAGAAACGATACAATATTATAGTACGAAGATTTCATGGAAATTTTGGAAAACCATTTTTTTTCCATGTTATTTAATAATTATGTTCATTAATAGTAATCAAGATCGATTTATTATCATCATTATTTATCTTATTACGGACATTATACCTGCGCTTTGGGGCGTTCTGGGTTGAGACGCCGGGTTTGAGGACTGAGATCCTGTCGGGCTCGGTGTTTGTCCACCAGAGCCAGGTGGACTCTTAGCTGGGCCCGTTGGCGAAGGACTCTTCTTCAAGTAATGGCTCGTGCTGCCAGGACTCTTAACTGCTGTCGGTTTTCGATGCGGTGGTCTGAACGCCAGGGACTTGTCGGAACTTAGTTTGGTGTGCTCGCGACGTCGTCGACAAAGCCACCAGGTCATCGCGACGGCGCATAATAGGAAAGCAGCACCGATGCATAACGTCACCAGCGTCGCCGTCGAGACTGAAATCGTACATATGCTTTCCGATTCTTCAATTTCGTCGTAATTGCATGTTTCATCATCGAGAAACGCAGCATATAGTGATATCAAGACTGAGACAGCGAGGGCAAATATATATTGGTTTATTACTTCCGAGAAGGGTTATCATTCACGTCATATTTCTTTATTAGATCCTCAATTTTCCGATCAACCCCTTATAATCCGAGGTATACACGAGATGAAGATCGGGTTTGAATTTGGGATTCGCCTATTCTATCGATTATTCTTATCCAGAATTACGCGTCATTTCTATATTATAATTTCTATATTATACTCTAAAAGAGGACTATATCACAAAAATATAAAGAAGTTAAAAGGATAATTAGTATTTTCGTCTATACTTTTTGTAACATGAGACGTAACGCACCGATTATTGCGATACCCTGTGAATTTACGTAGTCAGGCTAGTCGATATCGATAGGGTATGTCAGATTTCTTCTTTAAATTTTCCAAAGCCTTCACGACGTATTGGATCCACTCGGACGACTCGCGAGTGTCACGAGAGAAATACAATACTCGTCAAATTCGAATTTATACATCAAAGAGACAACAACCGCCGTAAGGCGGTTCCTCAAGGAATAGATTTCGCAATTTCGCGCGATCATGATTGAGAGCTAACTCAAAAAGCTAACAGCTGTCGGCGCACTCTATTCCGAACGAATTGACAACGTTCAGGAAGGCGTTTTTATCGCAGTGGATGACCAAAATCGGCCGATTTTGCGACAATTGCGTACGGGAAGCTATCAGCAAATGACGGGTGGTTCCAGAAAAAAATGTCAGATGGGGAAACATTGCGGCAACACGTCGTGACACTCACCGGGCTCGACAGGTCGAATGAGAGGTCCTCCCTCTGTCACTCCGCCGACCATCTTTGGGCACGCTGCTACCCCCTGAATGCTAAAGGGATGCCTTTATCTGCGTTTTAAATTCGTTGGCTACGGCGCACCGAACGATTATTTACGGGCGGCGTGCGGCCCGACGTCCGTGGCACTCTACCGTCCGATCGTCGGCCGAAACGCGCGTGGATCAATAGCCCTCCTGAAGAGCGGAGCTTGCGCGAAGGGGATGATGTGCCACCGGCATCACCGACGGTGTCACGCGTCACCGGAAAAAATGCGACGGTCTACGAGATGGCAGATGGGGTGGTGGTCCCGGGGATGACTCGCCGATGATTTCTATATCTAACGCACGATATTATGAAATTCGATCGATCTAAAGAAAATCTGCAGATTATCGGTGACAAATTTAATGACACACATCGAAATATGATTTGAATATACAACGCGACAATCTTGAGTTATCTCGAACATTATTAGAAACCAGAAAAGATTTTTGAAAGATCTTGAAGATCTTGAATATTTTTAAAGTCTTGAATGATACATCTTTAGTTTACAAATACAAATTTATGTAATACATTTTTATTTTTTTTATTACTTAAGTTTATCTTTTATTTTAAATTACGATTTTACTTCGATAAACGGTAATTTTTAAAATGTTAAAAAATTTTGCTTTGAACGACATTCTGTTTCGATTTTGAATCGTAATCTTAAATCTTATGTTAAAGCTATGAATGTAATCTTATATTATCAATTTATATATAGTTTAATATTGGTACTAATAAATAAAATTAATAAATAATGAACATTTTATAAATTTATCGTGAAAAATATTACCTTAAATGGGCTTAAAAGTTGAAATCTAAACTTTGTTATTTCTTAAAACGTATTTTATTAAATCATTAAAAATAAAATATCACAAATAAAATTTTGTTCGATAATTGAAAATAATTATTCTATGTTATTGATTTTTATAATTTTAATATTTTTAATATTTGAAGTGACTTACTATATACAAATATCTTTAAAGATTATAATTAAATTTTAATATTATAATGAAGAATACATTTAAAATTAATAATGATAAGTTTCCATATAATGGCTTGAATATAAAAACATTTAATCATTAGAATATTTATCTTATTTATTTATATTTAAAATAGAAATAAATTTTTTTTTATAATAAAAAATAAACAGCAGTAAAGTGATATCTTATGTTTCGCACGATACAAATCGCAATGTGTAAGGCAACACTAACTCGGTAGTTTCAAATTGCATTAAATCGATATGAGAAAAGGGTCTACTGCGTATCTCGAGTAAAAACCGCAGAAATGTTAGATGAGAGTTGAACTAGCACGCTTACTCGTCACATGTTAAAGTATTGTTTTGAATTATCGATCAACGAACACTAAAGCAGGAATTAAAGCAGAAGAGATAGGAAAGGAAATTTGTCTATGTTTCACTTTCACAATGAGGACTTTACACTTTGCACGAATACCTGTTTACGATGCATTCTTTATAAACAACCATGAGTGCTTTCCATTTAGTGACACAAGTCGATACAAGTATCGTTCTATCTTTCTTGACTTTCGATAATTAACAAGGACAACATGATACTTGTATCGACTTGTCACTAAATGAAAAGCACCCTATGTAACTTTTGGAAACGACAAGGACATATACATATATACAAGCATACATACATACATATATACATACACACACATACACACGCGCGCGCATGAAAAATAGAGTAGAAATAAAGAATATAGTAAAAACAATATATAAATAAAAAATTTTTCTAAATATTTTGCAGTAAGACTTTAAAGTGTTATTTATGCTGCTATTAATTTTGAGAATTCGAGAATTCGACGTTTTTTAGATAACTTGAGATAATACAGTATATTATGAAATATATATAAATTATATGTTGATGCAACTTAATTTAAAATTGCGGCATATAAATTTTACGATCGATCAAATAGCCAGTCAATAGTCTATTGCATTTAACGGTTGGAACGGTTAGATGTGATGTTTTTACTATGGCACGTTCACATTTTAGATCTATTTTTAAAAACATGTGCTCAATGGCATGTACAGAATATTACGATAAATTTCAATGAGATACAACTACGTTTCAATTACAACCATTTCAAACATTTCATTATTTCTACAGACATTTACAAAAATATGATGATGATCGTGACAAATTGCGAAACCTTGAGCAATTGAGCTAACGAGTTTGAAATTCTATATTAAAATTGTATCTATTGTTTCGTCAATAATTGCATAGTTTCTGATATAGATAATTGAAGCAGTTTCTCAGACTGCTGATTTTATGCAAGTTATAGTAATATCTCAATGTGAATAAGTTATGTATTATATGAGAATATGTATTATTACATAACACATACATACATATATATATATATAAAATTACACAGAGAAAAAAAACAATGTATATAGAGAAAAAAAGTTAAATTAACCATTAAAGGACTAGAGATAATTAGAACTACTATCTTAAACTACAGTATCATTGGATAATAGAATATGAAAAAAAACTTACGATTACTGTTAGTAATCCTGATAATTGCTATAATATAATTTCAAATTATTAATAGAATTGTAATTCCAGATTGTAATTTTAATTATAATTATTTATGATCCTCTTTTTCCATTATTATCATATAGTTAATGTTTTTCTTTCTCTCTCCTTGATGACTTAGACCCCTTAATTTATGCAACCGGATAAATTGTTATTAACATTTCGAATATATACATTCTTGAGGTTTATTATTTTTCTCTTTTTAGTATCCTCTAACAATTTGCCTCTGCAAAGGTATGAAAAAAATAGTCAAGCGTTCCTGCTGTGGTAATAATAAAAATATCTGCTTCTCCTTTAATAGCGTTCGTATAAAATTATACACTATTTTGGTATTACAGAACATTGTTGACAAGAGTTATCAGAAACATTTCTTGAAGCTGGAAAAAACTGAACTACCTTATTGAAATGGTTCCGTCGAGAGATGAAAATCGCAACCTGTCACAAAATAGGAAAATTGAAATAAATGCATTGCCAAACTTTCATCTCCCATCCAAAAATACAGTAGATATAATTGACAATCAACTGATATCATCTGATGTTGTTTGCATACAATTTGTCAGTATATCTTAAGTCGAGATGCCATAGGCCAATATTCATAGTCAGTTCTTATTTAGGATCGTCTTAAGATAACATTCCAACCAATAAGATAGCTGTATGAGCTTATTTAAGACGATCTTAAATATAAGAACTGACTATAAATACTGGCCATAGTTAGCTAAAAAATCGAAACGCGCATTGGCATTAAAAACGTAAAGTTTTAAGACGCAAATGTTGCTTATGTAAATGGAAATTAATACTTTTTCCGACCCTTGCATTTGTATATTGTGTAAACTGCAATTCTTTCGTTTAATCCAATCAAACCATCTTACAAAACAAATGCCTGTCAAACCTAACTTATCTTATTAACACTTTGTCTTATTATGTTATAGAAACACTTTATAATTAAAATAGGGGGAAGAACTTCCAAAAAATACATAGGTAGTGTTTTAAATTTAATCTTTTATTTCATTAATGAATAATGTATTATAATTTTACAGAGAAATACGATCTTTATTGTGCGCTTTAAATAATTTTTTTTTATTAAAAAATTTTCTTCTTTTAAATCTCTTATATTTTTTACTGATTATGTTTTCATTTATCATATTTTTTTATTACAGTTTTCGAGAAATTTAGAATAAAGATCAGAATTTTTTATTTTTATTATTTTTCTACAAACAAAAAAATTAATTTAATAATTTAAATATTATTAAATTGATATAATTTAAATATTATTAAATTGATATTATTTAAATATTATTAAATTGAATTAATTATTGAACTAATATTATTTAATCATTGGACTAATATTATTTTTAACAATAAAATAATCATATTTACACTCCTATTAAAAATAATCAAAATTGAACTTTTAATTCTAATTTTTTTATATTATACTGTATTGTATTACGTTGTCCTTTTTCATATTTTTAAATACTTTTATACTCTACAAAGATTCGAATAAATAATAGGATTTAAATATCAATTTGCCAATGCATTCGTTATTAGATGATTTTTAAAAATTTATTATAATATATTTAAGAGTATGTTAACAATTTTAATTTTATATATATAAATTATTTAAAAAATTTTAATGTTTTGAATGTTAAAAGATAGAAACTAAAATTAAATATAATACAAAATATTAAATAAATTAAATAATGGAATTTAAATTTTCAGAAGAAAATAAACTTTACATTCCTGATCCTTACATTTCAGAGTCATGTAAGGATCTCTGCGCATTTTAATGTAAAAACTAATGTAATTGTCTTGACGTCGGCTATGTCACCTGCCTATGTCAGAGCGAATGCATGCGAGACGGTAGCATAGAACCCTTCTCTATTCCACCTATTTCGAAACAGCTGTTCTCTTGTGACTGAATTCCCCCTTCTCGCGCTACTTCTACTATAGTAATTGTACGTGATCACGTGGTCGTGTGTAGAAAACGAATGAAGAACAAAGTGCGCAATATGTTTTCATTCTGCGCATGTGCGCTATTGGTGCAAGTATCAAGATCGAAGGGAAATTTTAGGATAGAGAGGTTTCTATAGTATCTGTTACGTCATTGATGTGTTGTCCGGTTTCGTGAGCGGTTCGGCACCAGCTTGGTACAGTGTAAGCAAAGAAAAACGGAGATGAAGTTATGATATTAAATGTTGGCTGTTGGAAGATAAAAACGAATGGAATAATCAGAATTTATCGGAAAGATCGGAAAAGATAAAACGGTCAATATGGGTCTCAAAGACTTCCGGATAGTGTTTGATAATCAATGGAGCACGTATTATCCTGGGCAAACGGTGACGGGTAACATCATCCTTGTTCTGGATAGTGTGAAGAAAATTCGCGGTGAGCTTAATTATTAAAAACAATCGCTTATATATACATACATGGGAAATATAGCGAAAAAAAAAAATATTATACTCCCAGAAAACATACATTGTGATATTTTAAAGATATCTAAAAAACATCTTATAATTTCGTGAACTTTATTAAAACATTACATGGAACTATTAAAAAAATTGTTGCTATGACATCTTATTTCTTAATTTATTAAATCTTTACACATTGTTTCAAGGTAAGTTATTTGAGATTATTTGCAGACATTTTATGACAAAAAATAGGGAAGTTAATAAAAAGAACGTTAATAAAAAGAAAAATATGAAAAAGATTAAAAATTGCTTCATAAATAGCGTATCAATGATATAATATTATATAACTTTGTAATGACATCTCAGTGACATTTCTCTCTCTCTCTCTCTCTCACACACACACCACACACACACACACACACACACACACACACACACACACACACACACACACACACACATTTTTAAAAATGTTTTATAAAAGATATTGTCTTTTTAGAAAGTTTTTAAAACATTTTGTTGTGTCCTTAAAATATTTTATTGCGTTTTTAAAATCTTAAGTCTAAAAAGATATTTAATAAATAATAAAGATAATCAAAATCTTTTAAACACGCGTGTTATAACTCTTAATAACAATTAAAAATACATTCTTTATATTTTATTTTTATTTCTATTTTTATTTCTACATAATTTACTTGTACAAATTTCTTTTAATTCAAGTTATTTTTTATTTTCATATTTTCTTAAAAAGTTTAGGATTAGAATTAGAAAGACAGAGAGAGAAGGGGGGGGAAGAGGGAGAGAATTTGTTAATGTCTTAAAAAATCAAAGAATTATCAGGAAACTTTATTGAAAATCAGAAAAATTTTTTATTAAATTTAGTAACTTATGATAACATAAACGATTTATGAATCAGTAATTTAAACAAAAATTACTAAAAAATATCTAAATTATAAACTATAAAATAACGTAACAAAAATTATAAAAAATATACAATTTACTTAAAATAATAACAAGTTACTTCAAGTAATTCATATTATTATAATGTACAGTGTAAGTTATAAATTGCATTTGCTTTTCTCTTAAATTACAAAAACTTAAAGAATAATTGGGAATATACTATATGTAACTATATATAAAACGAAATGCATTCTATGTTTACCACATTTCGTAAGCGATCTTTTTCTATTCTTACAACATGTGAGTTAATTATAGAAGAGCCACATGTACTTCCCTATGCAAAGTCTTGCTACTGTTCATTGGACATTTTATTTTCTTCTAGACAGTTTTGTGTCACTATAAATATAAAGAAAAACAAATACAAAGAATAATATTAAATAAATTTTGAGAATGGGAATATTATGTTACTTCATTTATTTTAATGAATACAGATCTTACACGCTAAATTGGATCATTTAACAAGTCCAGCAATAAGATAATTTAATATAAAAATTTTTATATAAATTGATGCAAAATACAAAATGCAAAATAGATAAATAAAACTCAAATTAATTAAAAATAAAAATTCTCAAAGATGATTTTAAGATATTTTTATAACATTACAATGTCTTTGAGACATCTCTAAAATATCATAATGTTCTTTGAATAAAATTAATTGAATACTTTGCTTTGATCTTTTTAAATTATATTAATAATGTTTAATCTTTTTTATGTAGGTATAAGTGTGAAAATAAAAGGTGAAGCAAATACTAATTGGTCAACGGTTAAACAAGAAATGGATGAAAAAGGACAATATACAGATGAGACTCACACTGTTACAGCGCATGAAAGTTATTTCGAAACAAAATATTATTTGGTTGGATCAGCCTCGGGTAAGATTGAGTTATTTATTGATGATATTATAATAAAATAATAAATATTTCGATAAAATTTATTAAAAGATAATTCCAAAAATTTATATTATTTGATCAATAGGAAGTAAAAGAATTAATTATGCTTAATTAGGATAGACACCTTCTTAATTTAAATGAACAAATATTTTAACAAACAAAAAAATTTGTTAAAATTGAAAAATTACATTTATTATATTTACTTTAAATAAAAAGTACTTTTGAAATCTTGATTCGTTATGTAAAAAAATTTACATTTGAATATCTTAAATATTTATAACAATATATATCTTACCAAAGATAAATCAATTCTTCAATGGAAGAAATGGAATTCAATGGAATTATATATATTTTTTATATAAAACTTAATTATGAAATAACTATACAGATATATTTTATAATTTTCATTTTTATTAAATGTTTGTTTTCTTATCTCTTATTTTTTTATAAGGTGGAGAAATAGAGATACAATCGGGAGAACATAAATTTCCATTCAATTCTTCTTTACCAATGAATTTACCGAGTAGTTTTGAATCGGATTTTGGACATGTTCGTTATACTGTCAAGGCTACATTAGATCGACCTTGGAAATTTGATCAAGATGTTAAGAGTCCTTTTACAGTTATCGCCCCTTTGGATTTAAATCAGGAATCAAGAGCAGCTGTATGTACTCAAATAAATTTAATTAAAAATTTAATGCAAGAATTTAGATTATTTAAAATCATATATAAATTCTTTAACAGAAGCTTTGATATTATGAAATTATCATAAATTTTACATAAAATTAACTTTTAATATTATATGATTTGTATTATGTTAATTATTAAAAAATTTATCCTGAATTGAAGAATTTATGAAAAAATTATTTTAGTCGTGTCATTAATAAGGTTTTATTTTATTACACCATTTTATCATTTTATCTTTTAAGTGTTACTTGTTCACTAAAACTAAAATTATTCGTAATATAGCAATGAATTATTAATATAGCATTATATTTTCAGGAACCTGTGCGGCAAGAAATGAGTAAGACATTTTGTTGCTTATGTTGTGGCTCACCACCCTTGACCGTAAACTTTTCGCTACCAGTTCGCGGATACGTGCCCGGCCAATTGATGCCAATCATGATAAATGTAGAGAATTTATCGAATGTCGTTGTAAACACCGTCAAACTAGTACTCTGTAAGGTAATAGCAATTCTACTATATTAAATTTTGGTACATTGAAATCATTTAGAAGATAATACTTTCGAATATTTTAAGACTGCACAGTATGTGGAATTTTTTGTTGATAAATAATAACGTATCGTGAAGTCTAGATTGTGACTTTCCACGCTACCACACCACACACAGATACTAAAACAGAGGAAATCGTGGTGAAAGAGATCAGTAAAGGACCAGTCGAGGCTGGTGAAACTGTTAATTATGAGCAACATTTAGACATTCCGCCTCTTCCACCATCAAATCTCACTAATTGTCACATCATCGATCTCGAATATAATTTGAAAGTGGAAGCCTGCGTTGAAGGATGGTTAATATTTTTTTACAAATAATTTTATTTTATTTAATTTATTTTATTTAGTTATTATTAATATATTGTATAATATATTGTATAATTTATTTACTTTCAATAATCTCCTCTAGATAAGCTTTAATTTGCAATATATTATAGGTATCATCGAAACCTATCTGTCAATACGCTTATCTTCGTGGGAACGATTCCACTCACAATTTATCATGTTCCAAGTGCTCCACCAGTAGGAATGGATGGCGAATCAATGAAACCACAAGTTGGTTTTGTCATACCTTCAGCAAACACTGCATTGCCTCCATTGCCGGAATCTCATTTATATCCAAACTTACGTAAGATTGGCATGACAATTAGTATTTTGTTTTTCTATGTAAAAGACAAAATCATATTACAATAGGATAACAATAAAGTTTTACTTACAAAACATTCTTTTATTATGAAGAAAATTATAGTAGCACTGTACAAACTGCATATAAAATGATTTCTTTGTAAAAATAATTGTTTTCAATTTCTTTTTCAGCTCCGCCGTCGTTTGAGGAATCGTCATATGGCGCCAGAAATCTTCATGAGCGCGGAGAATCAGAACATGTTTATGGTTTGACTAATCATTTTGCACCAAGATATCCTGTATATAATTTTGCATCTGCACAGCAATAAAAGAACGGGGAATTGCTGTGTTGAGATTAGTTTTTCAAAATTATAGGCACGCATACTTTGCTTTTTTGATGATATAAATTTTTAATACATATAATATTGCAAAGTATTCGTACTAATTTAAAAAAAATACTCTTAGCAAACGCATAAATTAAAAAATATATAACTTTTAATCACATATGCAAAACGAACCAATGAAAGTGTTTTTCGCATTTATATTTTTTTACATGAATTTCTAATAGTCAAAGAATATCACGCGCGCATATGTATAAACGCGTACATCGGTATTGTATAGAATATATTTATATATATTATAAATAAATAATTTTATATATATATATATATATATGTATGTATATATATATATATATATATATATATATATATATATATATATATATATATAGACGTATATAAATACATCATAAAACAACAATTTGAGATTTGTGCTTATTAATAATCTCGGAAACGCACATTTTTCAGAATAATCCTATTTATGAATATACTCCTAATGAAGTAATGTCAAATAATGTTTCAATGTTTTATTAATTAGACACGTTATTAAGATATTATTTAACAACAACAATACTTTGTTCATTGTGTGGGATATATATTATGTCTTTACATGCAATGTGTTACATGAAAGATTGAATACATATATTGGATATATTGGATATGTTGAATGTATTATATGTTTTGTATGCAGGGTTGGGTAAGTTATTATTATTTTTTAATTAAATGAAGTTACAATTGATTTATAAAACTAATTTAGTTATGTTAAAAGTTACAAGAACAAAAAACTAATTCAGTTAAAAGTTGCATTAAAATTCAATAAAAACATAAATTAAAGGTTAATTTTAAAAAGCATTGTTTATATTGAATTAGAATGTCGTAATTTTTTAAAATTAAAATATTCTAAATAATAAAACAATTACAATATGAATTATTAAATAAATTTAAAATTTAAATAAATTTAAATAAATTTAAAATATTAAATAAATTTAATATTTTATTTGTAAATTAAGTTTATATAAAATTTTTGACTTAGGAAAAAGTTAATAAATTAAAGTTTACATATTTTAAAAATAATTAGTTGAAATGATAATTTAAATCATTTTCATTAATTAAAATTAACTAAGTTATATTAAAAGTTATTAACTTTTTAATTTTATTAATTAACGTTTAACTTTTTAACTACCCAACTCTGATTGTATGCAATAATATGTAAAAGAGAAATATACTTTTAATACGTTAACACATAAGGAGCAATATTTCAGCAACAATTTCTTTTTAATATAAAATTATTTATTTTAATAAAAATGATATTGATAAAGTGTACTTAAACTAATAATATAATCGAAAAAGAAATAATTTTTCATAAAGAAGTAATTTGTATTTATAAATACATTTTTTTGAGAAAATATGATTTAGAAAATAAAAAAAATAATAATATACATCTTTTTTATTAATTTCTAAATATAAGCGGCTTTGTATTGTACATATTAAATTGCCAAATATTAATAATATATTAATAAAAAATCTAAGAAATGCAACGTTTTATTTTTTTAACAAAGTAATTTAAAATAATTTAAGCAAGTTATCTGCGTAATCAAAATTATTAATTATGCAATAGAAAGTAGTTGCATATTTATATACACCCAGACAACAAAATGCAGAGACTTTGATGTATGTCTAGCTGCCCCTCCTCTCCCACATTAAAAAAATTAAATGAAGAAATTATATAATTATGCGCTATTCATACGCTCTTAAAAACTATCAACGAAAAATTTTGCATTCCTTCCATTTAATCAGAAAAAATTATTTTTGAGAAATTGGATAGACAGTTAGTGAATCCTCCCATGCGTTAATAATAAAAATTATTCCGCAAAATGCGCAGGAATTATGCGCTCTTATTCAGATAATTTCGATTTTTGCATCCCTCAAGAGACTTCCCTCTTGAGACGAAGAGTTACATATTGATGATTAAGCGACGGATAGCTTGGCCAAACTAGATTTATTAACGATTAAGCATTTCGCTTTGTTGTTCCCACTTGAAAAGTGGCACTATTTCTCGCATTCTCACTTGTGATCGCTCAAATGTCTTCAATGATTTTGTTGATTGTTTCAAGTGGATGGAGAACGAAAGGATCACGAGATGCCTAATATTGAATTGAATAAATAGATCTTTTGAAGTTCGAATTATTTCTATGTATCCGTGTCTCTGACATCGATTGAGATTGTCAGCAATAGATAGTTTACAAGATATTTGAAATTTTATGTGAGAATATATCAGAATACAGCATAAAATATTAATTATTGATAACTGGCTTGATTTTTGATAACTTGATAATTTTATATTCAAATTTATATCCAAATAAATTATATTAAGTAACAAAAAATATGATTTAAAAAAATGGCGATTGTAAAGAAATATCGAATAATTCTATTTACGAATAAATCAATATTATAATCGTGAAGTTCTCTTTAAAAAATTTTTTATTTAATATATTTTTTCCAAAACTCCGCAATTTTCAGATATTTAAGAATTAACAATAAAATAAGATACTTTGTGTACATGTTTATGTATCTCAATCTAAGCAAAGATTATATGTTTAACTTTTTTTTAAATATTTAAGCTAATTCTCTTTGAGAATTATTTTCTACAGGTCAAAATATATAGGAAATTATTTTCTTTCATTAGTAAAAAAAAAAGATTTTAATATATTAATAAATATATTAATAATATATTAATAAAAAAAAGGCACACGCAACTTTTCTTTCAAACCTGAATCTCGTTTTTCTCTTTGTTAGTAAGAAATGTATCAGGAATATCCACATGACAGTGTCTAATCTATGATTTAGCGTTTTCATCGGACACTCTTGTAGCTTTGGAAGCTTTGACGTGAAATATTTGTGAAACATGATCTAATTTTTGATGCTCAACCAGTGAGGTGGTCGCACGACAAATTCCGGAGAATCGCTGATGTCCGCAGCCAATTCATACATCACGATCGAAGGAAATCATCGCGCACATGCCGCACGATGTTATTACAATGTAACGATCTTTTTACAGTCGCAACGTTATTCCCAATGAGCATGTGCATACTTAATGATTTTTTTACATTTTTTTATGATCTTACTGATGTTTTGCACGATGAACAGATTGATTGTGCTCGCAATAACGTGACGTGAACAGTACAATATCGCGTTATTGGCGATGATATTTAGATGAACAGATTACAGCTAATAGCGATATATGTTGGCTACTACATATTGGTTTTGCAAGAAAGTATACTTATGCTGTCAATTACGTAAGCAGTAAGTATTGACGAAGTATTGATAATAAGTATTGACGAAGACCTTTCTGTGACAAGTTGTAGCTCGTAACTTCTATTTGTGAACTATTTACTGCAATTTCGACTCTATGGTACAAGAAACGAAAATCTCGAGAAATAAAAAATTATAAAATTTTTTATCATGTCAAATAAAAAAGTTTTACTTTCAAAGTACCTAAAAATTTTTTAAAAATACGAATTTAAGATAGTGCAAATTTTAAAAAACAGTTTTCTAGTAAATATTTGTATCTTTATTTTTTGAAAATGTAGATTGATAAGATAGTTTGAAAAGTTTTAAATATATTTAGTATATAATATTTATAATATATAATTGTAAATATATAATTCTATAACATAATGCGTATTTTTAAAAATATAGATTGTCGACATTGTTTCGGAATAAATCAAATTGAGTTAATTAATTACTTGACTTATACTTATACTTATTGCATGACATATTAAATACATTGATAAAAATGCTTTTAGAAATGTCGAAGAAATATTTTTACAGCAATATTCTATTTGGCAACTATATAGAATAGACTATATTCAATAGGGTAATACGATGTTATATCATCATCCATCATTATTCAATTTTATTGTGTATCTAATCTCGCACACTTTTGATATCTTCACATGAAAATTATGATAGATTTACGGGTGTAAAAAATTTTTTTATTTAAAGATTATATATTGTTAATAAATAAACAAAGAATATAATTTCGAACATTATCAAAAAATCTTTCTAGCGTATTGTTGTTATTTTAAAGCAACATCAAAATATCTTTATGTATTGAAATGCTTTCTGTTAAATTTAATAAAAAATAATAAAATAATAATTAGTAGAAATTAATATCACATAAAGTAAAAATAATAATTTGAATGTTTTTCAATTAAATTTTGTTCAAAAAATTAGTACAATATCGGTATCTCACGTTGTTTACGGCAAAATATATTTAAACAATCAAACTCAAAATATCAATTTTCTAATTCTCTTTTTAAATAAAATGTTGTAATATAATTATAATAAAATTATAATTAATATTTAGAAAGAATTTTTTGGAAAAAAAGTGTCGACCAAAATATAGCTAAATGAAAGAAAAAGTAAAACAAAATTATTTTAAAGAATAAGAAAAATAGAAAGTATTATTCGGTAGATAGGATCTCAGGCATCTAATAATTTTTGAAAAACCATTTTAATATTGATTAAATAATAAAAAAAAGCAGACAGATGGATATTTTTGCCTTATAATTTTACTTCTGCATTTTCGGAAACACTAAAGTATAAATTAACAACAATACGAGATGCTATATATAATAATAAATTAAACATAATCATCGTAATAAAGGAAACGTAAAATTTATATTTGATCTGTTGTCTTGTGAAGTGTGTTATTTTTTGCTGAATCATTTGGAATTTGAGTGCCTTATGGAAGTCGCGTAAAACGAGTGCGCGCGTCTTTTTCACATCTCCAATCAAGGTTACAATATAAGGCAAACTTTAGTTCCGAACTTGCGAGGTCATAGCCTACTGTCTTCGTTTCGACCTCGTCGCAACGATCGATAATTTAAACCATATCGATAAGCGGAAATGATGCGCGCGCGCTTGAATGGTAGAGTGACGTCACATATTCCTGGCTTGCGGTGTCCTCGTAATAAAGCGACAAGCACGATCTATAATCGGCGCATTCCGGCCAGTTTTCTAATGGAGACTCGCTGGGAAGAGGCGTGTAGTTACGACTCCCCCCATAACGGTTAGCATTCTGGATGATCCTGCATAGAACTACTGAAAAGTTGGCAGGACTGTTCCTTGCACTTAGATTTAACTACGCAAGGGTATCTTCCTCAGGGATTGAAAGTGCTGTATATATTTCTGGTGATATACGTGACTTTGTCGCTATTATTTTTCCTCAAAGAGATGGATCAAACATACATTCACCGTCATTTGCAAACGTGATTCAAAAAAAAGGTGCGGAAAAGAGAAAAAGAAGATTGCATTGATGAATCGTTGAGCCTCTTTAATCTTGAAAATCGGTTCTCCAAAGATATAATTACATACGTTTTACATTATATATTATACATTTACTTTCTTTTCAACATATTTCTACAGCAACAATTTTATTACAGTTTAGTAAACATAGGTTCTATGACATTATAATATTATATTTTTATAAAGTAAATTTCGTATTTATTGTCACTTGCAAACTTGTATTTCAATTAGACCGGGCGGAAAGGAACAGAAAGTAGATTGTTTATAATAATTTTTTCCAAAAATCAATTCTGTGGAGATAATTATATTTAATATCGTAAATTTTTTTTTGCTCGTAATATAAAATTTTACACGCAATTTTATTTATTCACTCACGTATAATTTCAAGTATTATTTAACTCATCAAAAGTTTCGTAAATCTGTTACCGACCGCGATTTCATTTTCGTTAAAGTCCGTTCAATTTCGTCGCTCTTCATTTTATTCTCTTGTCCTGGATTATAATTATTAAATTTGGTTGTGCAAATCGTAATTAACTCGAAAGTGGGACATTCAACGATGGGTTAACGCTGGCTATATCAGGGTCAGTAGTCGAACCCTGGTTTGCGCCGCCCTTGCCGCGGATTGCGTGCCGGCACGTGCGCGGTGCGCCAGAGCGCGCGTGCTACTCTCCTGTCAGATTCGCTCGTCCGTCGCGCCGCAGGCCGCAGGACGAGTTTCCTCTGGCCGCGGAAAAACCGCGGAGTCAACGCCACGTCGTGGTGCACCTGAGCGGCCGGAAACGTCAGTGACATTTAATGTCAGCACTCTCGGGACTCGTTCTCGGCGCGCTGTGAACGAACATTTCGGACCATTTCGTTTGTCTCTCGTAGGAGGCATACGATGCGCGCATAATGCGCGTGTGAAGAAAAATACGAGAGCGGAGTGCCGCCGTGGCGAGGGAATCGTGCGATAAGCGCGAGAGGCACGTGTTGTTTGCATGCGCGTAACATACGTTATCGCGGTGCCGTTATCGCGGGACGAGTGAGCGTCGGGAGCAGCAGGAAGTGTCGCCGTCACGGAGCGGGCGATTCGGCGACTCGCGACTCGCGGACCCTCACGCGACGCACGCTCGCTCATTCGCTCGCGAGAACGTGACTCAGGCGAATCGATGACGCGCCGCGAGTCGGAGTCGCGAGCGTCCAGCAGCTAGCACGCGGATGGTATCGTCTGCCCGGAGCAACGACGGCGTCTCACCAGGAGGATCATCATCGATTCAGCCTCGGCAGCGGGGACGAGTTCTTGGACGAGTATCGCGCGAGCCGAAATCACTTTGGATCACTTTCTTCTTGCAACAGGTACTTGCGACTCGAGATGCAAACCGCGATCGTGGTAGCGATTGTCTGCCCACATTGTCACATTTCTATCGGATAATTAGACCGTTAGTCGTCTATCGTCGTTCGACTTACCGTTTGATGAACAGTCATCAATTTGTCGGATACTGGATACATTCAGTTTCGATGTTCCCAGCAACAAAAGTATTTTCAAATACTTTGGCTTTTTAATCGCTTTAAAGTCGTGTTTCACGTGAACTTAATGTAAATGTTACGATAATAATGATATTAAATCGCTTGACGATCGAGCGGAAAATTGTGAAATTGTAGTATTTTCAAATGTGTTTAACATGTCTGTTCAATGTCTTTTCAACGAGGTTATAAAAGCGAAAGCTTCATTTAAGTAATTATTAAAATTATTTTTCATGGAATCTCGCCATTAGCACGCAAATGAAACTACTCTTTAAAACGTTGAATACTTTTAACCACCATGTGAGAGACATGTCACAGTTCTCTTAAGTCCGTTGATTTTTTTTACTCTCGCCTACTTTTGAGAAGAGATATATTGCGGGCAGGCAGTCGATTGAAGCCACGCGACATGGTGCATGTGCATGTCAAAGCGTGAAGATTGCATGACTTAGATAACTAGATAAACATTCGAGCCTTATCGGTCGCGCGTCCTAATCTATAATATATATATATACTGGTTTGGATTACAAGATTGCCTCGAAACAGCATGACGAAACGTTTTTCCTCGTGACTCACGTCACGCTATGTACATCAAGTGAGTTGTTCGTAAAAAAGAAAAAAAACGTGATATGAAGAACGTCTTTTGTTACCCTGGTGTCAGAAAGAATAATTAATGTTGATTAAGCGAGACGAAACAGTTTTTTCGGTTACAACATATAGTAATTCTTTATGTGTATGTTGCGTATCCTATGTATGTGTGCGTGCAAATGCGTATGCATGCGTGAGCATATGAGCGCGATTAATGTTCTACGATATTACTTATTTTTAATTATTATTATTATTACTCACTGATTATTTTTATATTAAGATATTGAGTATTGATTATAAATTAATGATGTCTATTAATTGTTGTCAATTTTCTATATTACGTTGTAAACAGAATAATTATTACTTTAATAAATTAATATTGACCGATATGTGTATATACTACAAATGTAAATGAACAGTGATATTTTTGGAATGCGATTAACTTTTATTAACATTAGTAATTTTATTAATATCGGTAAGGTAGATAATTATTAATAATGTTAATTTAAATAGATAATTAATTAAATAATGTAATAATACATTTTCAGCTTTAGCATAAAAAACGTGTCTCAAGATCGAATAATAATACAGAACTGTAAAGGGAGATATTAAGTTTTGGACCAAAGCCATATTTGAACCAAATATATAATCAGTTAATCATTGGAACATGCTTGTCTAGAAGTAGAAATTAACAATTATTTATCCTCCAGAGCTGAAGAAAGTTATGAAAATTGGGATTTTTTATTATTATTATTATTATTATTATTATTATTATTATCTAAAAACTTGAAATAGTCATATAAGTGTTTTAAACTTAAAGCATTGTATTCTTTAAAATAAAATTAATTGCATATTTATGTGTTGAAAAATGAGTGGAGAATACGCTTTTTTAGTGCACATAATATGCAAGAAGAATTTTTAATAACTCCATACAGTTTCTGCTGCTCTCTCTCTCTCTCTCTCTCTCTCTCTCTCTCTCTCTCTCTCTCTCTCTCTGTGTGTGTGTGTGTGTGTGTGTGTGTGTGTGTGTTTGTATGTATTGTTGTTTTCTGTATCTAGAAGATTTTACAAATATGTTCCAATGGTTAACTTAAACATCAGTTTTAAGTAAAAATGGCCAAAACTTAATATCCTCTTTTGACATCTTCTTTTTTACGAAAGAAAAATAATTTTCTATAATTTTTTATGCACTGAATCCGGATCTGCAAGTAGAAATGTTCTATCATTAAATTAGATCGTTAAATTTTTAAGAAAAATGAAACTATTCGAAAAACGTGTTTTTGGCTATATTTTAAAATTCGTAGTTAATAGATCTGATGTGCAAGAGATTTAAAAAAAGATTAATACTTGAATATTGTATTTTAATATGAAAATATCAAATTATTTCCTGTTGGCATCATTAAATTGCGCTTTATGTGCTTTGTTTTTAGAAGTAGATTGTAATCGCATAGTGTCAAATAGAATAATTGTCTTATATAGATATAATCATTGTCAAAATTTTAATAGTCGATACATGGGACTGACGATACTCTTTTTATTTCTTTTTATCTCTAAATACTCTTTCGAACTCGATTTAATCAACTGGTTTAATCATGGTGGTTTCATTTAAGAATAATATATGTCAGTTTTTAGAAATTTATATTAGAATCTGAAATGCTTAATATTTCAAGAACAATATCTATACATCATATTTTTATTTGCATCTTGATTAGTTAATTAATTTTATAGGCGCGTTTGCAAAGTGGAAGAAAAATACAAAATTAATAATTGAAAAACAACTAATGTTGCATATTGCCACGGAAAATTTCTTCGTTTCAACACGATCTTTTCATATTTTTATTTTTAACTCATGTTATTTTTACTTTATTTGTTAATAATATTTGCTAATTACATATTGATCTGTGAGATCTGTTGACATTTGCATTGTTCTCATCTCGATGGAATAATGGCGGCTTCACTTCCGCTGATATTAACTTTGCTAGATATCCTTTTTCTGCCTCATATCTATCATCTTGTTGGCACATATTATTGTTAAAAGAGATCGTATTCCCTTTGCTTTTCGATAATGAGATAGTTGCTTTTATTTCTCTCATCTTTCTTTTCATTTTGTTTTTTTTTGACGACTGTTTTTTTTTTTTGTAAGTAAAATATCAAGCTACGGATTAGCCTACTTACCAATTATTCTGAAGCTTTGTCGCTTCATAAAGGAAACGAGAGAGACATAATACATACATATTATTCTCCTTGACATGTCATATGCTCTCAAAAAATAAAAGAATGAATACTATGAACAAGCTTTCACGAGGACAGCTTGAATTAATAATAATCCTTATACCAGCTAGCAGCAATTAAAAATTTTAGATTATCTTTATATCGAATAGGTTGATTGAATTGTTGATATTTGTAAAAAATATAATAACAGGATATCTTATATAGAATATAGCCAGACACTACAACAGAATTAACATTTGAATCTATGGACTAATTGTTCATCAAGAATTTGTCATTCAATATTACACTATAACCGATAAATAATCGGATATTTATTTCATCATAAGCATATGCTGTGTGATAGATTAATCTCTGAGTAATATTAACAAACATTATGTATGAAATTTATGATATTGTCCACGGTAATTAATCTGGTAATTAATCATACACTAAATTAACAATTAAGAAAATAATATATGTATAAATAACATTTAAATTAAATATCTTTAATAATTTATATTTAACTTTTATGCAAATCTATATCATCTATATCATCTGTTATATTTAATTTTATAACACTTTTCAAGCAACGGAAAACAATAAGGCAATTAACATTTTTTTATTATTCAGCTAAAAGTCACACTAACTTGCGATTAATTTTGAGATAGGCCTTATATTTGCACACATACTCCCTTTGTACAATTATGAAAGAAAATCTACAATTACTTAATTATTTAATAATAAATGACATTAACAATAGATTCAGAACATATCTTAATGTAAAGTTATTCCTCTGTCTTAAAGAATTATTTGAAAAAGAAATAGAAAAAGAAAGATTTAGAAAAAAGTTTAGAAAAGAAAGAAATAATGTAAAAGATTATTTATTATCCAACTTTGTCAAACTTTATCAATTAAGAATTTAGAATTAAATATTTCTCTAATAAAATCATAAAAAAATTATCACTTTTATCAACTTTGTTAATTAAGAATTAAATATTTTTCTAATAACTTTCTAATAAAGTCGTAGAATTATGACTAATTAAATGTACGTTGTTTCACACTTAGAACGTTAGCAAAATTGCTCGTCAAACATTGACGTAATTAAATCGACGTAAGTCATGAGTCATTGAAAAATGCTAGGTTGCACGCGATAAAGGGAGCGAGAAAGGGTACGGTGTCACGCGATATTACAAAAGTATAACTATATGTATACGTACACCTGATTGTTAAATATTAATTTTTAATGCTCGATTCAAAACATATCTGTATCGCGACAATTTCTTTTTATCATAGAACTCAGTGTAAAATAGGTGAATATCCTAAATGTGATCATGAGTTTTATAAATGTTTTTTAGTGTTAATTAATTCGATTCATGTGAAGTATTTTTTAAATTAAATTAGATATATTAAACTTTGAGTAGAAAAATAATGATTTATTTTTCTTATCGTTAATTTTGAATTGAAGTGTTAAAGCTTTCTGTGTTTAATGTCTCTCTGTACGTGTATGAATATAGGTATTCTTACAGGGAAAACTTATACTTTACTTAATCTACCTGTAACAGTAATTAGGATAGGTGTGTCGAATGATGAATTTGTCGGATAACCGGATATTAGATAATCCAACATTTATTGCTACCGAGTAACTGGCTAACCAGATTTCAGCCGATAATTATAATTGAAAAAGTGAATTTAATTATTTCTAACAAAAAAAATTATAATAAGAGTTATGTACATTTTACTTTAGCGCTATTGCAGTCATTTATACAGAAGATGAAAACACTTTCAAGATAATGCAGAAATATTTTTTTCATATTTCTTAGAAACATTTTTTTCATCATTATTAAAATTATATTTTTATAATTATATTTACTTAGCTGCTATAGTATGTACATAGAAATTTTAAAACTTACGTTTTCTTTGGACATCAGGTCCAATTGCTCTTGTTGTCATTGAGCTTTTTTTATTTATTGATATAGTGCTCTCAAGTTTTAATATTATCGTGCTCGACAAGTCGATTTAAGCTATATTTCTTAACACTTTATCCACTTTCATCAAATTATGGAGAAAAGTGGAATGATATTCCAAGTTGCTTAATGATTAATATGTCTTTTATATAAACAGTAATCAATTAATGGGAACGGAACGAATATGTTTATTCCAAATAACTGTTTGACAAATTTAATATGTACAAGAAATATCTCTTAAAGCCAAGTGAAAGTGTCAAAATGAGAAGAGTATCAGTGGAATTTTTGGCTATTGAATAGAATAATTAAATTTAGCGTGTCACGCGCAGAAGATAACTGCAATTCTTGTTTTACGATACTTGGAAATGACGATACTGGTAACCGCAAACAGTTCGAACTTTGAACTTAAACTTTGAACTATTCAGATTTTATGGATCTCTTTAAGTATAATATGTATATAGATATATGGAAATAGTAACGTTGCAAATTTACAATTGTTCTGATTCGTTTAAAAGTCTTTCGTACACACACATACACACACGCACGCACGCACGCACGCACGCACGCACGCACGCACGCACGCACACGCACGCGCACGTAGTGTGACACATAAAATGACGTATTTAATTTTAAAACTCAGTAATGACAATATACAATAATTGCTATTAAAGTATATATTAAACATTACGTTGACACAAAACATATTTTACTCAGTTATTATAATCAAGCAAAATAATCATAGTAACTTGATAACAGCAAGCAATCATTTATAAATTTAAATGATGAATTAGGAAATATATATCTCAGCAAGGAAACATGAAAGATGATATTGCTCCATGACAGCGCTCGACATTGCAAAAACTATAAAGAGTGTCAGTTTTAATCCGAGCTAGAAAGTTTTATCATATTCGGCATATTCACTAGAGAACTTGGCGCATACAGATTTCCATCTGTTCCGGCCTTTGCATTATTCAATGAAATATACTTCAAAAGTAGACGATGAAGTCACAAAGTGCAGCGATGATTTTGTTGATTTGAAATCTCTAAATTTTTTTTGCTATATAATCAGGCAGACTTAGCAGAAAAATGGCAAAAAATTAATAATAGCAAAGGAGATTATTTTGAGAATTATTCTTTGAGAAAAATTTTAATGTATTTGTTCTTCTAAACAAAATCTGGATTTTGTAAAATAAGTAAACCAAAATAATTTATATATGTCTAATAAGTAGAATCAATTTTTTTCATTCAAAATACTGTGAAATTATCGAGTAAATATCAACAGTAAGAACAGATGGATTAAAGCTGTTGAATAACGAGTAACTATAAGCGACAACTTTTACGCAGCTTGTAACAGTAAATCAATTCATGTATTAATATTTAAACTCTCTCGAACTGTCAGAAGCAGCTTCTTTACTCGTAAAAAGCAGTAGAAACACGTCGTCGACTCGAATATCGATTTGTCAGTTTTTTTACAATTATGACAAGATGTTACTTTGACATTTTTTTAAATATAGGCTTTTTAAGGAATATCGATCGAAAAATCAAAACTTTTCAATCTATTTAAAAATTAAATAGAATATTAAAATAAAATTAATATCACATTAAAATTTCAAACATCAATTGATTGTGTAATTTTTAAGAAAAAGAAAACTAAAATTAGAGTTTTATGCATTGGATCTTATAATCGATGCATTGAACGATTGATATATTATATTACATTAATTTTTAAAATATCGTGAGCTACATAAAAATTATATAAATAATTAGAGCTAATTTTTTTTACATGTAAACAATTAATCATCTATGCATTTCTTCTATGCAATTTTTTTTATATAAAAATAAAAAGCTGATAAAATACATTTATTTGATGCGTTAACAATTAATTTTCAATATTTCACAATGTGCAACTTGATCAAAAATGTCAACCTCATTTTTAGAGTGCAATATTATCAAATGATTGATAATCATTGAATATGAAATATTAAATTATTCGTATTTTCTAATAATAGAATATTAATATTATGATCCAAAATTAAAAATTAGTACTCTCAATGTTATTTTTTTATTCAAAATAAATCGTAAAATAACCTTTCTTATTATTAAAAGATTTTCATATACTTGTTGATAGTATTGTTAATGCATAAAGATAGGCGTATCCTTCTTGCCATCTATTTCTGCAAACAATCGAATGTAAATTCTCCTTAAAAATGCTTTTAACACGATGCCCTTTAAAGATATTGTTCGCCAAATAACTGACGATATATGTCGATATTTGCACAATAGTCATATCGCATTTCTTTTTCAGAAATTTAATATTTTTTATCGGATTAAATTGTATTTTCCAAAATGCTACGAAAAATTCGCATTACATCTACTTCGATGATTGACTAAAACTAACCAAAGAGATAAAAAGATAAATAATAAAAGAAATAACATAACTATAATCAATATCAGTTTTACTTAAACTTTTAAATAAAAGATATTTCCATTGATTCCAACTATATTTCCATTTATTATTCATTTTTATATAAGTTATCATTGTGTTCTTAATTGTACAATAATATCAACGTCATATCTCATAATTTTTAAGGAAAAGATTATTTGAAAATGGACAAAATATCAAATTTTGTTTATTCTTTCTGGTAAAAATAAATTTTTTGCATATATCTAAGCTAAAATAATTTTTTAATATATTTAATATTTATTATAAATATCTTATAAATCTAACTGAATATCGTATAAATATCTAAATATCTAAAAACTGTGAATATAATCCTCTCATAATATAATAAATAATTGGAAATGGATAATCAAAAAATAACAAAAAATTTTATTTCTATTTTTATTTATTACAAGCACTAATAGCACTTTCTGTTTACAGCCTTGAAACAAACAAAGAAAAAGAATTGCAAAGAATATGAAAGTGTGATAAATATAGTAGTATCCAACCGGTTTTGAATCATTTTTCTCTAGAATCATATTCTTATTCTTTATGTATTTTTTTCAATGTGCTAAAGAGAGCAACATTTATAATTATTTAATTTTTAAAAAAATGAATCATAATTTGATGATTTTCTGCGAAAATATTGTAATCTCATCAAAAATTACAATCAATTAATATTTAGAAAGAAATTATTTAACAAAGGCATCAGTCAAAATATGATCACTTTTATAAGAAGAAGAATAAAATAATATTTTGAATATGTTGATTCAATGATAAAAAAAAAATGTAAAGATAAATAGTTCTATCTATGATTTTGCAAGTGCTTTCTTACCTTTAACAAAAATAAAAGTTAATGACAAAAAGTATTTTTTTAAATTTACAATAAATAAATGAAGGATAATACATATAGAAGTAGATAAAAAGAAAATATATTTTCTATTATTATTGTAATGAGAGGAGAGCGAGAGCGATTATATTGTGAAATGAGTATAAATCTAGCTTAATAATTTATAATTTCTACGTATGCTTTAAATTAATCTATGTAAATGGGCGATGACTTATTTATTTGTCCTAGAACTTTTTTCTACTCTCATGATAAATATAGGTAGAAAAGAAGGATATAAACCGGGATTGGGGATTACGAATGGCGCTGTTTCGTTTCCAGAAATTTTCCAAAGGCACTTTGATAAATAGCATCCAGCATCGTACAGAGAAACACTCCCCAATCTACGTTCACCAAGAGTGATTTATATAACCAACAAATCTTTCGCATTAATCTACTGTAAATTTGTCGATTAATCAGATAATAAAGAGCTACTGTAACTTGTAACTTTTTTCTTTAATATCTACTAATACATCATATGGCGTTATAAAAATATTCTATTATTCAATTCCATATATGTAATGTTCATAATAGGTTATGCATGTGTTTTATGCATTATGTGGGATATGTAATAATCTAATATTTATAAAAATTTACTTGTTTAGAGAAAGATAAAAAGAGCGCCAAGTACACGTCTAATGTTATATAAAAAATTTTTTAATACAAAAGATTTCATGTAAGTAAAAAACTGGCGTCAAGTTGCAGTCATTAATTAAGAAATTAATTTAAAAATCTTAATTACTAGTTGACAAACTTAATTTACTCTATAAAAGATCATCATAATTATTTGAAAATTATTTCTTATTGCACATCGAACAACACATTTTTTTATGGTCAGTCAATCAATAATTCGTTGCGATAATAGCATAGGATTAGAGCAAAACGTAGAAAAAAAAAAAATAAAGACGAAAAATATAGCAAATATTACGTGCAATTCGATAACGTTGTGATAATCAGGAGCGGGATCGAGTCTATACGGCAACTATATAATATTCTTACGAACTAGACCTATTACCGAGAGACATCGACTACACTATCGATCTACAACATTACACGCACCATATGTGTACTGTAAGCAAACATCGAGAGTATGCGCGCATTTTAATGCGCGTATTTGACATGAATAAAGAGTATAAAATATGAGATTTCTACAACAGAGAGCCAGAAAATTTGGAAGATCGTGCATAATACGACACAAATGAGCATTTTTCATTCGATAAAAAAATTTGTTTATAAAAGAACTTACTTTCCAATTGTCTTATATTTTTTATAAATAGATATTACGTTCTGGAAAAGATGTGTGTGTTTGATTACTTGTAATGTTATGTAATCAGTAGAAATTTCCAATAAAAAAGTATAAGAAAAGTTATAAAAGTTTATTGTTACTAATATTCACTACGGTTCGTTACTTTGGCAACAATACTCGCAAACAATACTGTATTTCGTTATGAATAGATCGGAGTACATCGACCACAAAACTTGAGCACATGTAAACTCAGATAAATGGCAAACCAGGCAATTTAAGCCGGGAGAAGGCTTTCTTTGTTCTCTTGGGTTTGTAATTCGGATGGAGCTAATTATGATGTTTCATTGTTCATACATGCACGCACGCATTTCTATGATAAAGTTAATTTCTTGATTTTTTTTGAAAAAAGGAAAATATATATATATATATATATATTAATTTCGATCAAATACTACGTTATATAATTATTTAACTGTTTTACAGTTATAATATAAAGTCATATATACAATATTATTTTTTATTTTTCAGAATTTAATTAAAATTTTAATGAAAAAGAAAATTCAAATTTTCTCTCACTCAAACAAAAAGTTATTATCAAAAATTAGAGCTATTTATGATCAAAGTGATTATTAGATATGTGTTCTCTTAGAGAAATCTTACAACTTTTAGCTTACATTTTCTTTCAGTATTTTTTTGAACTTTTTCACGTTTTAAATATCTTATCCCTAGTACATTTTAATGTTACTCTATCTATAAAAAAAATTTTTTTTTTGACAGGACAAGAATCGACGAAGCCCTACTGATGACGAATCCCTAGTTGGATTATTATATGATCTTGGTGACCTGGGCATGGTTTTAGTTGTGACGGCGGGGCGATGACGCTCAATCACCGTCCGCCGTCATCAGTAGGAGTCCCTCAGGACTCACCAAACTTCCCGTTTCCGGACCTGGTCTCAATTTTGACCCGAATCTCCGACGATTGCTGCTATCCAACGAAAAGTATCGTGAAAGCACGTGTTACATTTGGAGGGAGATATGAGAGACCACTCTCATCATTACCGAGATCACGGACACGCCATGCCACTCGAGGAGGTTCAAGGACTGTTACTTCCTCCCTCAAGAACAGGTGGGTTGTCGCCGCTTTGTGGCGCGATTTTTTTCCGTCTCTAAATTCCATTTTTAATATAGAAAAACAAAACGACAATCTTTGTAGGGTATTTTGAATAATCTTTATGGAGAAGAAAATCATATTAAAATTTAGAATGTGCCGGATAAGGAATTTGTTGGATAATTCGATACCGGACATCCAACATTTATTACTATCACGTAACTAGATAACTGAATGGTAATAAACTTGTAATAAACTTGTTTATACGATAATTACACGAAAAGACTGAAAAAAATGAATTTAATTTTAATTTGTTACAATAAAAGAATGGAAATTATAAAGAAAATTATAATAATTTTTAAATGTATTTTTTAACTTTAATCACAACAGTCATCACACTTATTATACTAAACAGATTAGCAAGCAGATTATAATGCAGAAATATCATATTCATATTTTTTATGAAAAATGTCAAAAATATGTAGCAAAATATAACATACAATAATTATTAGTTAGTTTACTTAAGCTTACATAACGATCTTAAATATAAGAATGGACTATGAATATCGGCCTTCGTTTCTTTTTAATATAATTTATATATGCTCTCGCACATTGTTATATATATAGTATAGATTAAACAAAGATATAGATATCATTTCATTCTTTCTCGGATTAATGTTTAATATAGGCGTTATATGGTAGTGCGCGTTCCACGTGTATTACTGTATTTCAATGGTCTATTTTAAATGGTACGTGCTATTAATTTATTATTCATTATATTTGAAATTCAAATTTTAAATATAATATTATGATTAAATTGTGAAATAGTAGCTCGATTGAATATCGCTTAGTTGCCAAATATTCGGCACATCTCTAATTAAAATATCAAATTGTATGTAAATCATCTTTATTATATTAAATATTTTAGTTGTCTTTTAATTTAAAGAGATTATTATTTATTCTTTTTCTAAAACCTGCATAAGTAATCTCCTGTAATGTGAGCACACGATGGCGGGGTAAGATTTTTAATTACGCGTATACGCAATAAGTACATTCTTATTACATCAACTATAAAAATGCTAATGTAAATTACGATAGTTTTAGGTAGGAGAGAGATTAAGAAATACAAAGATTTAGCTTTATTATTGCGCTTTGGGGAGGGGGGATTAAAGGCAGGTTATATGAGATGCGTTATATGTCGAGAGTTCCTGCGTGTAGACGTAACATATATTGAAATGCCTCGACCCTCTTATTGAACTTTCATGAAAATTCGTCCTGAATTCTGCCGATGGCGGAAAGCACACGTACGCATATAATTCGTGTGGAAATTTTAGTTTTACGAGCACGGGTCTGAAACCATAAAATTTCAACATTTCTCTTTATTACTATTTGCCATACATAAAGATTGGTAGCGGTTTATGATTTCAACTGTATATTTGCCCAAAAAATATATATAAAAATCAATTTTTATGGAAGGCCATTTAAAAGATCAAATAAAATGTAAAGTTATTATTCTATATATATATATATATATATATATATATATATATATATATATATATATATATTCTAGATATTCATATTATATACTTCCTATTTTTCTAATTTATTTTCAATAATATAGCTCTGCTTTATAGTAGGAAAAAATTTAAGAATGTATTATAATGAACAATAGTAGAATATATTTCCGAAACAATGACTTTTTAATAAGTTTATTTTAATAATAATTATTAATATATATAAATGAAGCATATAATGTTCTATTTAATATATTAAATAATTTATGATGTTAAAAAAGTTATGTATAAAACATTATTTACACTCATGAAAGACTATTTTTATTTTCTATTATAGATTATTATAGATTATAGATTATTACATGTTAATATTACATAAATATATTTTTGACGAATTTACTAGTAAATAAAATGAATTAAAGGAAGATATCTAAAATGTAGGATAATTAATTAATCAAAGAAAATCATGTAATGATTCTCTTTATTCAATTACTAATTTAATAATTTCTGAAGCGTATATTAATAATAAAACAATCTTCTAATTGAAATTTAATTAAAAAATTATCTTTATAAGTGGTCACAATCTAACGTTTAATATTGGCACGATGTTGGCGAATTTAAAGAGTTTTTAGAGTGATTTTTTTATTTCAACTTAAAACTAACTGGCTCCCTTTTCTTGCCCTATTAAGTTCATCCTTCAATTTCGATACGAGTAAACAATGGGATATCTACCTTCTTCTCGCAATGAATATCATTTATTTGTAATGAGTTAATTTATCGTGGTCTCCTCTATTTTTTTCTCTCTCTGTTTTATGGCAGGTAACCGGGGACCTCTGAATGTGACAATCGTACAGGTTGGCAGAGGAAATGGAGGCGGTGACGAGGGCGGAAGTGATTTACTGAGGTTAGAACCACCATCGGATTTCAGACCGGCTCCTTCGCTCTTATCTAACGCCAGTGTTACCTTGCAGTCTGACAACAACGATACTTTGGTTGGAGGTAAGAAAAAAAAATATATTACATTACATTATACGTCTTTCAAAAATTGTTCACATTTTCGAAATTTATCAATCTCTGTAGTTTCGATATAAAGGAAATAAAGTTTAATAGTCATTATCATTAATTACTTATGATTTCGAATCTTTTTCTTAAGTTTAAGTTTGATCACAGAAAGTTTCTCAATTTTTCAATGCATATTTATATCATTTTCCAAATTTTATATTAATGAATTAAAATATAATTATTAGACAACATGATAATATAATCAAATATATAAAATGTGCCATTATTTTTTTTTTTAATGTAAGATATATATGTAAGATTTATCAACATACATTATGGAAATGCATAAAATCCAATGAATGTCTTATTCTAACTATATTAATTTGCAAATCTTAATCTTTTTTTTAAATATTTTTGCATATTTATGCATGTTGCAACGAATCAATAGCGCGGACATTATATGTCGACTACTAATATATGCAGGAATCGGAAATTGGCTACAATGTAGAACCGCATATGAACATGTAGTATCTGCCCACAAAATTTCAAATCGATAAAATTTGATATAGTTTGTAAATTAATTCTGTTAATTTAAGCATCATTAATATGTAGCAGTCAATTGAATATTGTACAAAAAGAAAGTTTATGAATTAATGAACAATTAATTTTAGATTTTATATAGCTTTTTTATATATTGTAATACACACAAAATTATCTTTTCAAAAAAGGTAAAAAAATGACGTTAAATTCATGCACCTTTTATCATTTTTAATTATTTTCTATGTAAAATTTATTTTATAGAAAAAGTTTCACATTGAATGATGAATTTATCTTTTCTATAAAAGTTTCGATATCAATTTTAAAATCTTAAGAATGATTTTATCAAAAAACTAAAATTAATTTGTAATTATCACAATAAAATCTAACATATTAGTATTAAAACTAAATTGTACAAATTGTACTAAATTGACATTCAAAATTAATGCTAACTTGTAATTGTCGGAAAAATCGATAAAAAAAGTAAATCTAAAAAGAAATAAAAAGATTTTATCAATTAATTAAAAGTTAATATTAATTTGTAATCAATTAATGTAATCTTTAATTGTATCAATTAAATCCAGAAAATTGCATTCTTGTTTCAAATGATTCTATGTAATTCTTTTAAAGAAATATCTATTTCTTATCTTGTTCTGTATATCTTATTCAAATTAATTAAAATAATATTATGAAAAAATGGATATGAGTTACTTTATGTTTTTTTATTTGCATAAAAAAGTAAATTTCTTCAAATAAAATATTTTGTCTTTTTTATTTATCTTTTTTTAACCGTGTAACGTATAGTAGTATAGTGGTCATCAATAATTACAATTTTTCGGGATTTTATTCCTACCGCATATATTCTTTAAATATTGACTATCGAGTCATGGTCATTTTCAGTCTGCGCGCAGATAAATCGTGTGATGTCATATCCTGTAACCGGAAACATTTTAGCAGGGAGCTTTCGGTTACAGACAGTTTACTAAGGATCGATAAAAGAAAAATTAAGGCTAAAGTGCATTAAGAATAGACGCACAAAAGTCAAAAGAAACGATACATTAACATTTTGTATCACAAAAGTATATTCAAAGTATAAACATTTAGTCGTGTACAATTACGCCAATTTATTATTGTGGCAAATTTCTATCTTTTTTACGAAAATATATAAAAATAAACTTTTATAATAATTAATAGAAAAAGGCATGATTTAGATTAGGTTTCAGAGTATATACAATTAAATTTGGAATTTAAGTTAAATTGTATAGTGAATGTATTGATTTTGTATGCGTGCGCGCGCGTGTATGTGTGTGTGTGTGTGTGTTGAGTTGTGTGCGCGTGTGTAATTGAGTTTTAAATATGATAAAGAAAGTAAAATTGATAATTTTTAGGTGTCGATCCAAGGCTATTGCTAGGAACTGGTGGTGATCGTAATACCTGGGAAGGCCGTTACCACGAGAAAGAACATCGACGTGCTGGGAAAGCCACTTTCCAAGGTCAAGTTTATAACTTCCTGGAGCGTCCTACTGGTTGGAAGTGCTTCCTATATCACTTCTCTGTGTAAGTATTCACGACGTCTCGTATACGTATGTGATTTAGTATAGCTTTTTGATGGAGCACTGACAGCATGTTGCATTGATATCCTTTGACGTCATAACATTTGTGAAATTATGCGAAAGTAAACTCAGCGAGAGAATGAAATTCACGTAGGTGCATTCTTCTCGGAAAGGTATGTTTTATTTTTTTGTTTTGCAATGACTATCGTATTTATCTAATGCCTTGTATCGTATAATGAACCCAATGAATAAAATGAAGGAAGAGTTTAAAACATATCGTGAACCTGTTCATTCATCTATTCGTTCACATTATCAATCGTTCTTCACGCTCGATATGTCAAAGAAGGATTTAATATACTTGGCGGTACTGTAGGCATCAATCTTTATTGTCACTTAATAAATATTATTATATACATATAATATAACGCTTCAAGAAAGATGGATGATAATTCCAAAATTTCTCTTCCCTTCAAGGAGATCTGATATATAAATAAGGAGGTGTTGTATATACTGTAGGTGACCTTTAAAAATAAATCGAATCTAAAATAGAGCGAATCTAAAATAGAGCGAATACTTAATTTAGTTATTATCATAACTAAAAAAATTTATTTCCACTTTTGCAATAATGCTTTTGTTGCATAACTTAAACTCACGAGGCGAAGAAGAAGTGAAAAAGTTATAACATCGTAATTTGAAATTGACTACAATAATAAATCTATACGTTTCCGCGTATTATATTCCCGGATCATGGTTTATAGTTGATGTTATAGCAAGAAAAGCGCGATTGTTTATTAGAAATTTATATGACGGACGAAATATTTCCGTCTTTATGCTTCCCCGGAGTATTCTCTAGGATATGTCGATAAGTAATAAAGTTTTATCGCCATGTGGACGCAATTGCCTATCGGAATTTATTGTAAAAAGTTGAAAAAGAAGTATTAATGTAGTACAGATTAGATTTGAATATAGATAAATAATATAATATATACGCAAGTATTTTTTAAATTGTATTGTAAGGCTGTTTCAGAATTCCCACGATGCAATAAAATATTGCAATAACAAAAAATATAACAAGTCACATCTTTTCTTATTGTTTTTTGGACTTTTAGGATATCTACTAATTGCATAGAATTATATTTTTCTATGTTTAGAAATTCCTATAACTCGCGTAGCTTAGATTAGATACGCATAGATGGCAGACCCCATACTGATATTTTCTACTAGATTTGATCAATATTCACGTTTTACCATTCATTTAGGATATATAGGAATCTGTATTGTATAAGCATGTAATTTTTATTCTAGATGTTTTATTGTTAAATATTTGATATCCCATATGTATGTATTATAGAGTTCAAAAATTCATGTGATAATGATATACTTATTAATAAAAATCATCAGAGATTTAGAAATTTTTTAATTACAAATATTATAGAGAAAAATATAGTTGCAAATTATATATTACGAAATTATATATTACGAAATTATTAAAACAATATAATTATAAATTATATTTCTTTTTCTTTTTATTGGATTAACACATTGATCTTTTCTTAATCTTTCTTTATGTAATGTTTTTCTTTCTTTGGCTGTATTTTGATCGATGCTTTGATGCTTTTTTTTAAATAAAATTTTAAATTTTGTCATAATTAGCTGGAAGAAACTTTATATTTTTGCAACGTTGCTGAAATTATAATTTTCTGAAATCAAACAATTAAATTACATTATCATTTATTTCTAAGGAAATAAAATAAATTATAAAATATAATTTAATACTTTTGAAGAAAAAAATATTTAAAAGACAAAGAATATAATTTTACAAAACACCTTTAAAATGCAATTTAGATATGTAATATTACATATTTTGCATTGATATTCTTTTTCTTTTTGTTTAAATCAAGGTTTCAATTAAAACTACAAATAAAGCAGTTACAAATTAAGAATACTGTCATATGACAAACTATATACAAATATAAAACGAATTTTTTAAATTATTTTTATTTTATCGTTTGATTTTAATTATTGACATCACAAAGAATTTATATGTTTAATTACTTTTAAATATTTAGATATATTCAAAAATTATTTTATATATTTCGAAAATATATAAAAAATTATTTATTTTAAGTAAGAATTAAAAAAATTGCTACCATGATTATTTTCAAATACGCTTTTCTCTTAATTATAATCAGTGAATTTAAAATCAATTTTTTTTTAACGAGAGTTGGGACAAATCACAACTTTTCAATTTTTAATATTTAATATATCTTTTAATATATCTTTGTAACTAAGCATCGCAAATTGAAATTCTTTAATAAAGTTGAATTTATATGATATATAATTAATAAATATGTTTTTGTTACTTACTTTTATTAAAGTTTTTTTTTTATAAAAAACGCTTTATTTTGTAAGTACTTAAAAACAATCAAGTGCTTTTATATTTTCAGTGAGAAGACATTCTCTAAATTAACTAAAAAAACCTATAGAAATAAAATTAACACAATTTAATCTTATATCTTCAGAATTCTATATGTCATTTTATATGAAAGAATTTGTGATTTATGTGCAATTTATTAAAAATTATATTCAAACAGTTATACAATGTTGTTCAAGTAAAAAATCTACCATAGTCTTTTAGAAGCTTTTTTTCTTCTAAAAAGGTATACAATGATTTATTCATTCACGCAATTCCAATTTTTCAATATTACATTTTAACATTCAAGCATTTTATTGACGATATGATGTACATAATCAGCAGATTTGCGTTATCATAATGATGTTGTTCGTCATTTCCTTTTTATATTAGATATGTAGTGGTATATTGAGAGATAAAAAGAGGATGTAGATATTGATATTAGGGTCCCTTTACTATTGGGCGAAAGAAAATGTACTAGGGTTGCCCTGCTAGGTGATATTCCGTCATCATTCCTTGACACTAAATGACATGTGAGGTGCGTGGGACAGGAATAAATTTAGTATTACGCAATGGAATCTATACACCTTTGTTAAGTCAGAAGGTTACTATGAAAGGAGGTTATTTTGAAAGGAACTTGTCACTTTATAACCGAAAATATTAACATGCATTACCAAGAGATTTTATGATATACAATTCATCATTTTTTATATTTTTTTACAAATATAAAATATTTATAAATATTTAAAACATAGTATCGTATAATTGTATACATTTACATTTTTAAAACATACATTTACATGATATATAATTATTTCTTGGTATAAATAAATTACTTAAAGCAACTTTCTCAAAGTCAGTTTTTTTTTTTTTTATAAAATCTTCTGTATATCTGATTATCATATAACAATAAATTCTTCTGTAAAAATCTTTTCAAAGTGCAAACGCACTTTGAAAATAAAGCTTTGCGTTTGTAAACTTCGTAGCAACTCAATTATTGATGTAACAAAGCCTACGTTATACTTGCAACACGTGTTGCAGACTGAGCGCAGCAAAGAGGGACAACTTTGTAAGAAAAGTGGGACTATGATAAGCTCATTTTGATGTTATTGCTACAATTCTACAATGTATAAAAATAAGACAGGTATATTCATGACACAAATTTTTCATATAAGCTTTTTACATTTTGTTTGAGTAGTGAAAGGACAATTTCAATTTTTATGACAAATTAAGATTCCATAATATTATATACCTATTATATACCCATAATTTATGGCAAGTTGTATAATACGTAACTTTGATAATCTTGTGATAAGTCATGAAAAAATAAACTCTTTTCTTATGTAATATATATATATATATATATATATATATATATATATATATATATAGAAAAATATATACAATTACAAAATTTATTAATATATTATTTAAACTTCAAGATTGTTTGTAAAATACAGCCATGAAATGATTTTAATTATTTGTGAAAGAAATTATTTTGATTGTATGAGAAAAACATTATCCGAAAAAATATAAATTTTCTTTTATAATTGTGTAAATGTTCTTGTATTTGTAACGTAACGTTATCGAAATATGAAACGATATATAATTTGTTTGTATCACTTTTTTTATATGCATTTTATTTTGGAGATATTATGAGCCAAACTGTGTTGCATGCGAACACGAAACGAAATATATGTCATTCAATAATTTATAACCATTCTAACCATGTATTTACTCTTTTCCTCTCTTTCTCTTCCTCCTTTATTTATTTATATTTTTGTGTTGTTTTATTTATATCTTTGAAATACGTACGAATAATACGTAACTTATTCTCATACGGAAATCCAAGATAGTAATCTTGCGATGGCTTTAATAATGCTGAACAAATTTTTATTGATGCTCAACAGGATGTTGTAGAGCGAAGGTATATTAAACCGCTAACTCAGACAAAAAAACAGAAATAGAAGCTTGTTGGAAGCGTGACAGTGAAGAGTGTTAATAAACGAGTCTCCTCGTCTTATGATCGCTTGCGGTAACGTACGATAGCATAACTGTAATCTGCGCATGAAACCCACAAATTCCGCATTGCAGGGGAGCATTGCTATATCGCCGATGCAAAATCGACGAATGTCATTAATTGTCACGACCTTTTCTATACAGTCGTTGTTCTATTTTTCAATAGGTTAGATATAGAAATATATTCCATGCCATAAAAATAGCCGGACTTCGAGGAACTGCTTCTGATTATTATTAGACCAAACTTATCAAATCTTATTAGGAACGAAAACGTCTGCTTCTTAAAAAGTTTCAAGAAACTGTTAAATTAAATAAATTTCTTTGTGGCTGCACAACAAAAATCAATTTTTTTGTGTAAAATAACTTTTTTCTAAAATAAAATTTCATTGTTTCGATTTTGTTTTTTGAATGGTTCGTTGTATTTCTCATGAAATGAAGCAAATAATTAATAATTTGATATAAGTTTAATAAATTTTACTTTATTAATAATAATTAATTTGTTAAATTAAAATATAATGTCAATGTGCTAATTGAATTCACTGCAGTCTTTCCATCGAGAAAAAAAATTAATCTCTTTCTTTTCAAAAATGATTTGATTCAATGGCTTTATTTAGAGTTTAATATACTGCTATGCGTTAATTTAATAAAAAATAAAATTTAAGAATTTTAAAAATATTTTATATACGTTGCATGTGTTCAACATCGTTTGTTGATACAAAGTGCTTAACTGCTACTTAAGTGTCATTGTGCATTATTATGCATATATCGCTTGTTACGCATAAATGCAATAAAGAGGTGAACTTGAATCGATCAACATGTTCAGCCATCATGACGTATTAGAAAAGTAGTACAACTTGATACAGAAAAATTCCGATTCTCGTAACAATTCATTTTTCATATTTGCATTTACCTCAGCAGCGTTTAAAAACAGATGTACTTTATCAAAAGCTGCTTACCTTTAAATCTCGCTTTTAGCTTTAGAAAACTTTGCAAAACTTTTATCGTTCATCTCGTTCTGTTGTCAGGTATTTAAAAATACTACATTTTAGCTTTTAAGTTTTATTCCTATTTAAACTCGCAGTGATACTATATATATATATATATATAACTCGGATGGTTGTATGGAAATCTGAAATCAACAAGAAAAGGAAATTTCTGCAAGAGAGAGTTTACAATATTATTTTATTTTTCGTTTTTATTATTTTATCACAGACGTTGTGATCGGATATAGAATCAAATTTTCAATGCGGAATGAAAAAACAAAATTTAATATTTTGTAAAAACATTATACGAAATTTGAAAGTCTTTTTTTTAAACGTCGATCGAATTTGTATATGCTCATATGTTTCTAAAAATTTATAAGGAATCAGAAAGATTAAGAAGTGTCGGAGTCTCGGAAATGCGCAAGGAATTATACCGGAAAGATTCAATAGCATTGAAAGAAAAGTAGTAAAAAGTATAAATAGGTTGTCGGCAAATTGGCAGACAAATTTGTTCCAGTGCGTCGTTCGACAAAGAGAAAAAAAAAGATGAAATTAACTTTTCTCTCTTCCATGTTTTGTGAGAAAATAAAATATCTCGCGATCAAATACATCTATTGAGAAAACGGCGCGATGTCGATGTGCGATCTGCGTACGGAGGAGAAGAAGAAGAGAAGAATGAGCAGGAGGAGGAAAAAGCAAGCAGCGTGCAATGAAAACTGTGACACCGTCGGCACGCCAAGGCTTGGTGACCCGCAAACAGCGGGACACTATTCTACAAAGGCCGTCCGTCAAGCATCAATAATGTAGAAGGGTCATAGCGTGGCCTTGCCGCGAGATATCGACCCGCTCGCAAATATCGATTACTTCCATCCGCGTGGTTCAAGATGCTGCCATACAAAGCAATTTTCATTCTCGCACATGCATACATAATAAGAATTATATCACATTCAACAAATGAGCCATAATCCGTTCCATAACTGTGATCCTTGTTACGATTATACAAGGAGTCGCTAAAGATACATTACTAAACATTAATAAACATTCACAAAATTTTTTACTCGTCAAATTTTATGTATAAGCGGCATAAATTATCCTTATGCTATAACTCGATTCTATAACTTAAAAAATTTTTAAACCTTGTGTGAGGCAGTGTTTTTCACAAGAAACACAAGTTGCTTTTATTGCTAGTAAAAATAAGAAAAATATGAAGAAAAATATACTTGAAGATAAAGTTTATGAGAAAATTTAATTGAAAAGGAAAAAGTTTTAACGTGCAACTTTTATAACATCCTTAGAAATTCAGAAATAATTTTTTTATATTTTTGTCTCATATATAAAATTCGTTAATTCTAAATTTAGTTTGATATGAAATATTATTTGGATTATATAGTTTGTAAAATAAGATATGCAATTTGCTTATCAGAAAAATAGGAAAATAATATAAATAAAGAAAAGAGAAAGGATTATAGAATTGTTGTTCCTTAAATGCTGTCTTGTATGCGTATGTATGTAAAATTTAATTGTAAGGAAAAAGTATGTTTTGTAATTGTAATCTTGATTTCAATCAAATAAAGAAAATTTTTGATGGTTTTAAAATCGATAATAATCTCGTATAATTAACAATTATTATACATATAATTGTTAATTTTGTACAATTAACAATTATCTTATAATATACATAATAAATTATTCATAATAGTGATAAAAGTTGAGTTTTATTTGAATTTTATTTGAGAATAAAATAAGGACAAAAGAGATGTTTGCGAACAAATAGATATATAATAGAATTAAATTACAGTCTTCATATGCATATTTTATTTTAATCCTTTTGCTAGGGTAAAATAAGGCCGAAAAGGATATAATACGAAATGATCCAGCTGCGCAAACATATCTACGAGCTGTACTTATCTGATTGTTATAATAATAAAAGTGAAATATCTGTTTATTTTAGTAAATAAATGAAAGCAATTATTGTTATAAAATTTTATTTAGATGACTGCTATTAAAGTTATTTTTATTAAGAAAAGGCTTCAACTCAGAAATTTAGAAAATTATATAACTTTGTCAACAGATAAAAAGTATCTCGATGTATAGTAATGTGCTAAGTTTGTTTGATATCCAAATTTTTAAAGGAATAAAATTAACCTCCTAAAATTGTCCATTTTTCATTTTTGTCTTATTATATTTATCAACAAAAGAAGATAGAACAAAATTTGATAATGAAAATTTATTTTTTTAATGAAACTTATTAACTAGAAAATTTATCACTTTAAAAAATTATAAATAAAAGATGTATAAACAACAGCTAGAGGAATATATTCTCAATATATTTATTTTTATTTTTTTCAATATGACTTTTTTAGAAGAATACTTTATGATATATGTTTTACATAATTTTGAATTTATTTTGTTCTCTAAGATGAATTCGGACAGTAAACAAAAATAGTGTATTATATACCAAAATATTTTTTATGTATTACTTAAATTTTATTATATTTTGACATTTCGACATTTTTTAGGGATCTTACCTTTGTTGTTAATAATAAATAATTGATGTAAACTTATAGGTAGAATACATTTAATTATAAGAAACATGTAATTGAAGATTGAAAAGTTATCTTTGTCAAAAGTTGATTACAAAAGTTGATTACAAATTGTTTTAAGAATTCATTGATAACGTTATAAGTTATGAAATATTGTACATATCTTACTATAACTCATATTTATACATAGAAAAACATATTTGCCTATCTGATAAGGAGAGTCAGATAATAAAAGATCATCGATGTCAAAGCTATAATAAGCAGTCAAGTTATCTAAGTTCACCAAAAAGACAATGAATCGAAATTGCAAAAGAGTGCAACAAAGCGTAAGGGGGCAGAATATTTTTCTAATTTTTCAGCGTTCTGTTTTTGTATCTCTCTTCCTTTCTTTATTCTTCTTTTTTTTAATTTTCTCTTCAGCACTTTTTTTATTCCGCATATTTACCTTATCAATAGAATTTCTCTTCTCTTTTTCTATGTTTTTCCTTTTCTTTCTCTTTTTTCCATTTGACCGTTTGCTCTATTCTATAGCGGGTGTTTATCGATTGTGACGACTCTATAAATAGATGCGCGGCACGTCGGCGATATTTAGCATTTCGCAACGAACTACTCGTACCGGCTGCGTACAGTCTGCCTGCATGTTCGTGACACGACAAGTGGGTGACACGATGTCAGATCTTCTGCGAGGAAAAAAATGATGAGGCCACGTGGAACGTTAAGCGCTATTGGTGTCCGGCGTTTGCACGGCGTTTATCGTCTTTTGTCAACAATCCCATCCCAAATAATGTTTCTTTATGATTGACACATCGATGAATGCCAAACGATGACGCTGTCGTTTCAATGTAAAACTACGTATTATATTTCGTAGAAACAACTTTAAACTGTGAGGAATAGTAGGGCAATTGAGAATCGGCGCTGTAAACGATACGCAATTATTTTACGATTAAAACTTCGTTTATTAACAAAAACAAAATTTCAAACGTCGAGTCAACTTTGAGTCATCTTCGGTGGTATAATTGTATTCCCCATTGTTGTAACGCTGAGAATCATTTTTGTTAATCCTTAAACTGTGATTCGATAAATTTTAGTATGATTAATGATAAGATGATGTTATGATGATTATAATGATAAGAATAATTATGAAACAATGATAATAATGAGATAAAAAACCTAGGAAAAGAAAATTTTTAGATCCTCGAATTATTCATCAGTTCTTGATGTACGAGTGTTGCTGGAAACAAATTTTCTAGATAAATTGTTATTAAAAACTTTGTTCGTAATTTAAATGATTCATTAATTTTGTGAAAAAACTGATTCAATTAATTTTTAGACTGATAAGTTTTCGCTTCTAATGAATTATGGATTATGTTTCCAAGAAGACTCCAATATTTATAGACGCAAAGAGTAATTTTGTTGTATAATTTAGCTGTCAAATTCTTCTCTCGGGTATCCTCGCTATTCGTGCTCGCTCCTCTTCTTTCTCATCGTCTTTTCCATAATCTTCTTCTTCGTTTTCAAGAGGCCGCACTGTGCATCTCTTTCGTGCACGCTTTCATTTTATTCGCCGCACTACGGATTTCTGGATTACCGATTTATTATCGTCTCGTTACCTTAGGAGATCAATTAAGTTGTCTCTCGAATGAATATCTCAAGCTTATACGTATCATACTCCATTAGACTGTATGATTTTACGAATATTGCACCAATTTAATTTAAAAAAATATTATAGAATATCATTTTGATAATTGAATTTAAAACGATAATATGTGATATATGTGTATAAAGAAATTTTAAGAAATAAAAAATAAAACTCAATTGGAAATGTATTATTTTCATTCAATTGTCCTCGAGCTTTCGTTTGTCCAGTGTTCTGACACTTTTTCCGCTGACTTATCTCTCTTCAAGAACGGCCGGGTTCAACGGATTTGCAAGGGATCGTTTTCAGACGTGGATGTCGCCGAGGTGGAAAAGCTCAAGCAGAAATGTACAAGTTAGAGAAACTCCGTGAAAATGCATCTGACATGACCGAACTCATCGCGATTAAAGCCGAAACTCTTTTTCGCGAGCATGAGACTGGAAACTTTGCGTCGATAAGGTTCGTTTGCGTTCTTTTCTCCGAATAAAACATATTTGATAACGAGTCAGGTTCAGTTACTTCGAAATATTGTGACATTGACGTGACGATGATACAAGTTGCGTAATCTCGTAAGGAAATTCGGAATTAGTTGCGATTTATTTCTCTCAAAGTCATGATGAAATAAAAGATAGTTTATTGATTGATTGTTTAGTATTGGTAAATTTCCAACTAGCATGCTCTATATGTAAATCTCTCTGTTGTAAAGTTATGTAGCAGATAAAATTATATCGCATTATTAATTTTTATTATAAAATGACTCAATATTAGATGTTAGTAAATGTTAATAATCATATTCTTTTCTAATTTAAATATATTACTTACTTTTCGCGGAAAGATCTTGGACAATTCGATAGTCCGATGATTACTTGAGACCGAATCTCTAATTTCCGTCAACCTTTTGAAGTTCAATATCTAGAAAAAAAATTAATGGGGGAAGAAGCTGATGAACGAAAGACGCGCAGGCTATCGTAATCCTCTTTTCTCATTGATTGACATATAGCTCGTTGCCATAGTTACCAAAAGGTTGTTACAATCCTCTCATCAGGTGCCATTTATTGGACGAACATTATTTGTCTGATCTTAAAACGTTAGTGATACTAGAAGAGCGTTGCGAACAGTACTTATAACGGCGAGCGAATTGTCCGAATAGCGAGCGTGTTCAAGCCCACATTCCATCGAATCCGACATAGAGCTTTACGCAAGATTTTAAAGCAAGTTGCACGTAAACGAATACATGACATTCCAGTCGAACTGCTAGCATGCCGAAGTTATACATTTGTTATAACTTTGCATTTGTTCATCGATCATGGAATGCGAGCTTTATTTTGCCCCAAATCTCAAACGCGAGCAACAACAAATTTATTCACTCCGAGAAGTTGAACCGAAATCATTGTTGAACGAGGTGAAATGTTGCACGAACATGTGGGCTAGATACTGCAAAAGTTCGTTCAATTATTTCCTGGGTATTATAGACTACAGGTTGCTCAAGAATTTTGATCTTTCTGCAAAATGACATCGAAAAATGTAATCTTTAATCTCGTTGGTGATCAAAATGTATGCACATAGAGTTGTAAGCAGAAATATTGCTGGTTAAAAACATATTTTTGAAGAATAAGAATTACTTTATTAAATCAATAGTCAACATTTGCTTGAAGAAGATAAGAAGTAATAGTTGAAATTTATGATATGAATAAACAAACAAAGGTTGTATGTGCCTACATTTGATCACCAACGAGATTAAAGATTACATATCATATTACACAAATATATATATGTACAAACACGTACATACTGATTTATTATTAAATAAAAGGGGATTAAAGGTCTATGATAACGTCGCACTAATCAAATCATCATCATCATCATTTCTACTCGAAAAAGTTTAAGATAATATAATAAAAATAAATATTATTAAATTACAAAATGATTTTTAAGTGTATTATATCTAATTTTTTACTTTACTTTTAATTTTTACTTTATTCATTTAAGTAAATCAGTACATTAGTAGAGGAAGAAATTTATAAAGTAAAGTAATATTTTTTATCGAATAATAATAATGCAAAGAGCTGGCGATCGTGCCGTTATTGTCGATCAGGCTACGTCGCGGTTGAAATGTTTGTGCAGTTAGCTGCAAGTTTGCGCGCAAACATATCCCGCGTCCGGACGTGAGTACACAGTGGCGACGTCATGCGTCGGATGAAGTGGGACGTCGAAATCAATCGAACAAGCGAATTATTGTTTGGATGATGCGCGCATTCACAGACATTGCGTTATCGCGCGTATCAAGAGACTTCACTTTTTTTTTATACCACAAGCAGAATTGATTTTTCTCCTCTGGTAAACAATTAATTTGCAACACATTTTATAAGCGTTAATTATATTGTTGCATTATATCATTGTACTTTTTATACTTTTTACACCTTCCTCGCACCTGTCTCTTCTTCTTATTATATTTTATATCCTATATTTAAAACAAACATCAGTTTGTTCTAAAATTTTAAAATATGAAAATTATACATTTAATTTTTTATATGTTTAATATGATGGAAAATTGATTAAATATTTTTTACCGAAATAAATTTATTTTTATGAATAATGTTTTTTTTATATTTTCTATACATACCGGACATTACAGACGCATGCTGCGTGAGCACTAATTATCCTTTTAAATAGAACAAGCAAAAATTATATATATTACTGTTATATCATTAACCCTTTGTCACAATACAAACATGTGTTTTTTGTTGTCAAAATGATCTTCGCGATAACAGTCGCGTTATGAAGTAAGCGCAATGAGAGAAACTAATCGCGGAAAAGCGATAACAATACTTCGAGTATGCAGCAATCATACTTCAAAATGCAAATATCGATTTGCATTTTACTTTTTTTAGAAAGGATAAATTGAAATATAAATTAATAAAATATAAAAATTAATATATAATATAATATAATAATATAATAATTATTTTTTTATAATTATTCTGTTAAAAGATAATTATATCTTTTAAATTGTCTTAAAATGTAACTGTTATCGCGTGCGCGTATATTACACACACTAAATGTTAAATTTAGAAATATAATTACTTTTTAAATTTCTTGTTTCGTTTTTGAGAAACAAGACTGAAAAAATTGACAGAAATTATAACATCTGATTAAAAATGACATAATTTAAATAATGCCTTTGAACTAATTCCTCTTCGTAAATCGCAATTTATCACGACAGTTAAATAAGTTAAATATAATCATGTTAGAGTCTTCGGTCTAGACGAAATTATTCACAGCAACGCGGGATCCCGGATTGCTTGCGAAATTACTTTCAAAGCTGATTTCAAGTTTCGGGCATCTTCGTTATTACACAACGAAGATTTCCTTTATGGTTCCTGATAGAACTGTGAGGTTTATTTTAGAAAAATATCTTACGAAAAATATCTTTATTTTGCAAGAACTTGGTATATTTCAGTCAAGGTGTCTGCTCAAGTGATCATACCGCTTATTAACATCACTCTTTTCGGCCATTTTCTTGTTAATTTTTTCCCAAATCATTTGAGATTAAAGTCTCTCTCTTTTCCCTCGTCATGAACTTTTCTTTTTAAAATATACGTTCGAAATTCCAACTCAATAGATGTAAAAATCATTCACATGTTACTGCACGCTTTTCACATTTACTTTTGTGATTTTTTCTGCATTCATTATTCATAAGACAATGCGTTTGAGAGAGAGAGAAAGAGAGAGAGAGAGAGGGGGGAGGGGGAAAGTATACTACATTGTTAAAACAAAACTAAAGGATCGCATATGACTGAAAATTTGGAAGCAACTATTAAAAAAGATGCAATTTTTACACTTTACAAAAATTTCCAATCAATAAAGTGTTGTTTTCATATTCAAGCTTGACACTTTAACTCAAACAATCAGTTTAAATGGTTCAAATTTAAACAGTGATCAGTTGTAATGTTAATTTATAATATGAATTTATTAGATTTAAATGTTTTAGATAATTCTGATTAAAAAATATAAAGAATTAAGAACATAATATGAAAATAAAGCAGTCTTTTAATTTTTTAATTTTTTAAATTTCAAACATCTATCATTTGAAATTTGAACTGCTGAAATACTTATACTTTTAATTTGAAAGGTTCAAATTATTTGATGTTTGATCTTAAGATTTGAATTATTCGAACTAGTCAATCATTTGATGTTTTCGAACACTAATGATTTTATAATTGTGTATTTTTTTCTGAATTGATAAATAACAAATCTTTTGTACCAATTATATTTAATTATTTCCTAGATAAATTTGTCAAAATTCATGTTTTATTTAAATATTGCTTTAATGGAAGATTTTACTTTCCAAGCGAGATTATCCCGACAAGCATGGGGATGGAAAAAAATTGCGAACAGGGATGAAAGTGACCTGCTCTCCCAAACCCGGTCGCAGCAGGTGCGGGCACCTGCTGGAAGAGAGGATGAATAAGATAAATAGGTCGGTAGATAGAGAGAGGAAAGAGAGGAAGGGGAAGGGAGAGAGAGAGAGAGAGAGAGAGAGAGAGAGAGAGAGAGAGAGAGAGAGAGAGAGAGAGAGAGAGAGAGAGGGGGGAGGAGAGGTTCTCTGCGATCGTAGAATGATAGAGGGAATATATCTTGGAGGGATCTGGTAATCCGTGTGCGGGTGCAGAAGCGCCAGGTCATACCTGCTCGGGGTTACGGAGGGTAGCGGAACTACAGAGCGGCGGGCGAGGAGCCACAGTTGGTTGCGAGCTGTCGCTCTGAGAGCAGGTGTATATGTTTCCGCGTTCCGGGTCACGGCACGCGACTTTGTGATCGCGTGATCGCGTAACGAATCGCGCACATCGCATATCAAGTACGAATCGTACTTGCCGCGAGATCGGTCGAGCGATCATTGTAAGCGTATCGCACCGGTGCGACGGTCAGTTTGTCAAGGTCTCGTGAACATGCAACAGTGCACAGAAGCGCCGTGACAGTGACAGCGAACGTTCGATATACATTCATGTGTGTGTGTGTGTGTGTGTGTGTCTACATGCACGCACACACACACATACACACATCCATGTCTTTAATTGACACATTAACTTATACTTAACAGTAGGTCGTATCGATAATTTTGTACTGGCGTTTCTCATGCGCGGCTCTTTGGTGGCAACTTGCTGATAAAATTTCATGAAATGAATCGTTGAAGAGATGCAGGTATACTACGTGATGATTGGTTCTAAACGGGTGCGATAAATTGAATCGTGCGATCGTATCGTGCTCTTGCTATATGTTCAAATATCCTAAGTTAATTCATTATTTCAGTAAAAAAAAAAAAAAACAGAGAGAGAGAGAGAGAGAGAGAGAGAGAGAGAGAAAGAGAAGGAAAGTGATTCGACGACAAGCAATTTTCATCTATACTGAACTATAGAAGTTCATCAGTAACGAAATCGGGAAAGAGTGACTTCGTATTCGTGATATTGAATTCATGGATTGTAATAAATTATTTCGAAATAATTCAGAAAATATCTTAAATAATAACTAAAAGATTTATCGAAGTGATTTGCCAAAATCCAAAATGGATATATTTTAGTTATGTAGTGTGAAGAATGACAAGTGTTGTAAATTATTTAAAGGGAATCATATCACGTGAAAGGAATACTGAAAAAGGATACTGAAGAGCATGAGGCCTATAAATGGAGTAATCCCACTGAGTCAACTAAAAGAAATGAAATTACTTTTTTTTCTAGTTCAACGGAACTGTGTATCTGAAACAACTTTCGGACAGTTTCATCGAATGTGTAGAAGTAAACCGTTTCCAATCCCTCTTTATCAGAAGTAGCATGACCCGAATCGAGATAAAACAAGATCATGAATATAGTGTACGAAAATGATTTCGTTATTAATTGCGAGATTATTAATTGCGACATGAGTGACAAGTAGGTCATCAGTGGCTAATCCGGAGAGAGGGTAAAACCAAAAGAGTCGAACGCGATCAATCCGTTTCGCCGCGCGAAACATCGCGCGAAAAACTCCGGAAGATGCTCTCACTTTTGCGACTATTCGACATGCGATAATTCTAATTTGTGATTAGACAAGTTCATTGTTGTGACCGGATGCATCGGAACTCCTTAATCGAAAGTACGTACGTTGCATGTGTAAAATATGCGATAGCAGTGCACGTGAATGTAACACGAGCAAAGTTTGCCATCGAAGTGGTCAGATCTCATGACAATTTAGTTGCCCGCATTACAGACAGAGCTGTCGGACGAGATAACATAAGATAACATAAGATAACATAAGCTAAACATTGTTAATTTTACTTTGTAGGCGGCCAAGTTTACTCGGCGCTTTTTACAATGTTAAAAAGGATTAAGGCTTGTCTACGCGCGCGTGGCACGCCAATTTTTCTGTGCACACATTAATGATCCTCTGTGATTTTGCAATAAATCTTAAGAGCAATAATAATAAAGCAATCATAAAGTGCAATCATTAAGGAAAGCGACATTATTCCGTAGCAGCTACGATAAATCATTCCATTTCCTTGGGAAGAATCGACGAAGTTTATTCGAAAAGAGATATTTTCGGAATTGCAAAAACTGTCAATCGTCGAAAGCCTCTTGTTTAAGAGCTTCCTATTAAAAATTATGAAAATTTGACATAAATATGTAATAAGAAAGATCGAAAAATAGCGGAAATATATGCGATATACTTTTTGTACTGCTGATTTGGTAGAAAACTATAACTATAATGCTTAGACAAATGCTTTCGCAAGTTTCAACGCTGCGTAAATACAAGTAGTGTTCTAATAGAGATATTATATCGCAAATGCACTATTGTTTGGAAATCTATCTTAGAGAAACACGAGAGATTAACAGATTTCGATGGCCTAAGATGAAGAACGGCGTTGCCTCTCTGAGGAATAGTGAATGAAAGAAAAAGATTGTGATATCGAAGAAAAGACAGACCATTAGAGGTGAGAAGAGAAAAACGGTGATACGTCGAATATATTTTGAGAGAGCTCATTTAGCGATTATTTCGTATACAGAGCGGAGAAGAGAGAGAGAGAGAGAGAGAGAGAGAGAGAGAGAGAGAGAGAGAGAGAGAGAGAGAGAGAGAGACGTTCTTCATAGAGAGCTTCGAAGAAATCGCGAATTTCATTATCGTATTATCGAATAAATACTCGGGGAAGGATTTCCGTAGGTAAGATCGATTGTGAGGTCCCAACGGTTTGCTGACGGTCGACATCCATCTTCCAGAGACCAGAACGCCGATATTTCATCCTCCGATTTATCTCTCTTCCTAACTTTTAGTCTTTCTTTTTCTCTCTTTATCCGCTGCTGTCTTTTCCTCGCGCCTGCGACATCCGGGACATCCGAATTTTTCTCTTCGAATCGGTTGGAAATTTTTGATAGACACATCGATAGACACAGCGGACATTATGCATGGCCTGATCGTTGAATACCCGCATCTAACATTCGTGATCGTTTCACGTTTCTCGAAAGCAACAGCTTCAGCAAATACGAGATTTTGTTGCAAAAGTTTGCTTTGATGAAATTGAGCGGAATTAATGAGGGAAGCATAAGCGGCGATATAAGAGGTTTGCAAAAGAGATCGGGACATTTCGTCAATTAAAATACACGAGCGCGAATACGAGTGTGGAAAAGAAGAGAAAAACTCGTGGAGAAAAAAAAAACAGAGAAAAACGTGGAGAGCAACGTGGGAAAGATGATTTCGAAGACAATTCAGTGTTCCGTTGATTGATAGGAAGTTGGTTTGAATCGTTCGGAATATTGACTTTAACGAGCATTCCCGAAAACGAGAATTGACATACGATGATAGACATAGAAGCGTATACGTTGCGTTACGTTTTAAACGAGATCAACAATTTTGGCGATAACGACCAGATCGAATGATCTTATTGGCAATATTTATACTGTGCGGGGAAATAATCTCCCGCGAGAAAAGAGGTGATAGAATCACGACGAATTGAATACCTCTTTCTTTTTCTTTCGAGTGCAATGAAGTTCCTGATACGATGGAAAGCGGAAAATAAATTCTATCATTGTCACAACCAAGATGAATTCTAACGATACGTAGAGGTGTACGACGTGTCGCGAAGATCGGTCTGTTAATCTTTCGATATTTCACACGATTTCGCATCTTAGGACGATCGTGTAAACGTCGTGAATTTCGGTGATCGGAGACCATGGACAAGCTGCGCGATCGGACGATTGTCCGGCAAATGAAGAGCCGTTCATCGATTGTAACCGGAAAGTTTGAGCCGGGATGTTGCACGCCGTTATGCTAGGTAGCGGTCCAGGACGGGGGAGACGCGAGTGGTATCCAGGATTTTATCTCCAACGTCGTCGTCTAGGCTGTAGAATGAATCGCGGCGAGCAAGAGACTCTCTTCCGGCAGAGCCGGCAGATCACACGGATCGTATCTTCCCGCGAGGACCTTGTTCTGAGCGTCCTCAAGTCGCCGATCAATCAACAACAGCAACAACAACAACGACAACAGTATCGGCAGTCGCATACTTCGGGTCATTTTAACTGCCAAGCCCATCCGAATAATAAGAAGTGCAATCATTCAGGTATACGAGATTGAAGCGTTCCTTCTCGTTATTCTCGTTATTCTCGTTATTCTCGTTATTCTCGTTATTCTCAGCGCGATTTATTTTATACATATATAATTACAGGATTAGGTAAGTTAATATTATTTTTTCATAAAATTAAGTAAAGTTAATGGCTCATAGAATTAATTTAGTTACATTAAAAGTTACATGAATAAAAAAATGATTCAGTTAAAAGTTGCATTAAAGTTAAATTAACTTAATTTAAATTAAAAGTTAATTTTAAAAAAGTATTATTTATATTAAATTAAAATGTTATAATTTTTTAAAATTAAAATATTTTAAATAACAAAAAATTACAATATGGATCATCAAAGAAATTTAATATTTCGTTTATAAATCAAATTTGTGAAATAAGTAAAGAAGTATTATTTTTTTATATTGGAATGCGTTTTTTCTTTTACAATTTTTCTTTTACAAATTTTTAACTTAGGAAAAAAGTTAATATGTTAAAAAAGTTAATATGAATTAAATGTTATGTCAATATGTTCGTGTTTTAAAAATGACTAGTAAAGTGACTGGTAAAGTTGTAAATTAATTTAAAATTAGTTAAGTTTAAATTAAAAATTATTAACTTTTTAATTTTATTAGACTTTGACTTTTAACTTTTCAACTGGTTACTACTCAATCTTGTATAATTATCGCCGGTTCTAAGTAATCTTGTGAATTAGCGTGACATGGATAACCGTTGTACTGGGTCACGTTGCATTTGTTGCACGTCATGGAATATTTATATCGTGGTTTGTCGGTTGTTTCGTTAACGTGGCTTAGCGACGACCATGATTAACCGGAGCTCTCTCTCTCTTTATTTCTGGTCGGTTCTGCGATCGAAAAAGAAATAAAAAAGCAATTAAAATTTAGAGTTAATCGAATATAGTATAGTTTTCACAATGAAAACTATATGATAGAGTAAAAATCTCTTGAGTTTTTTAATTCTCTTTTCTCTATCTTGTTTAAAAAAAGTGAAAGTTTAAATTTACCATAAAATAAAAAATATATGTTTATTACATAGAATATATAACTATACATTTAAATATAATTAAACACTTTTCAATGTATATTATGAATTTTTTGCCATTTATAGAAACATATTTTCGAATCGTTTTTAAAAATATTTCTTTTAGAGGTTTTCTCATCAAAGAAAATTCATATGCATACGCGGTGTCAATTTATGCATTCGTCGCAATTAATGAAAGTGTTGTATGTGGCAACGTAGACAGAATGAACGTTTGTTGCATTTTTAATGCAGTCTTGTGTGAAAATTGAGAAAGGAATGCGATTAGTGTTAACACATACATTGCGTATGCATATATTTTTAGCTGCATGACAGATGAATATTAGATATATCCTTTTCGGTCGAAAGCGAGAATTCGCATATCTCGTGAACCTACGCGGCTTTTTCAGTGCAGAAGCAGAATTGCGAAGCTTAACTTCTGCTCAACCAGAGAGAAACATAGAGAGACCGGGGGAGGAAAGGGGGGGGGAAAGGAGGGATATTTCCTCGTTCGATACTTGAGGCTCGATCCGCGATGCGGTTGGATCCGTTCATGTGACGGAGTTTTAAATGTCTCATCATCTGAAAGAAAGAGGAGAACGGTGAGAGAGTGAGATAGATGCTTTTATAAATAGAGCTCCACGGATAATTCGCATTAATATACAAGTGTGCGAGTCGGATTTGTGGTTTCCATTGTTCCGCCTTGCCGATAATTCCGCTCTCCTGCGTTCTGTCGTACACAGGATGAATATGTTATAACGCCGTTGTGCGATAATTTTGCGTGTAATCGTCATTAATCCCCTTCGCAATATATTGAAATTTTAGTGATTTTCATGAAAATCGAATATATACTTGACGATATTTCAAGTCAATTTTTTTTGTATTCCTGATTATAAACTCGTAACCAGTTTTTTTTAATACATGGTAAAATTGATGTTTTGTTTATTTGCTATTTAAAAATATGAAGTTATATAATCATGAAATATTTATTAATTATGCATATTTTTTTATGTATTACTGCGCTTTAATGATATCGATTAAATAGTATACGCCATTGACCTTTGTATAAAGGCTACTTATATAGTCTTATTAATATAATACAGTACAAAAGCCGTAAGAAAATCACATAAGTATGTACATTGATATTTCATTATTTGTAGACATCAATGTTGAAGCGGTGAACCGCATTTTGTTTAATATTAAATGCATTTCTTTTATTTTTCGTACAAGATACAATTAAATGGCGTTGCTTTTCAAGACGATGTATTCGGTTTTTCGACTTTTCCGCTTGGCTTTAGGGATTAAGAGAACTTTCCCAGCAAATCATTCATTTCAGAAAGGCTGAATGAGAAACTTGGAACTAGCTATGGTAACCACACTTATTATCGTAATGCTTCATCTTTTAAAACGACCGCATCTTTTGTTGAATGTTAAACTTGGAAATTAGTATGAGTATTACTTATACGAGATTATTATTATTTTGGTGTATAATACAAAATTTATTTAATAAAAGAAGATAAATAATTTGTTTAGTTATAAGTAAATGTAGATATTTAATTTTATAGATATATATATTTATGTTTTCTAAATTATTTATCAAAATTTTTATGCCTTGGTGTTATTACATACAAAATTAAATGTGGAAATATAGATATTTGCGAATATATATGAAAAATTAAAAATATTTATTGACAAAGCATATTGAATTGATTATATTCAGTAGATTTTTCTAAATATTTTATTCCTTTGAATACGCCAAATAATTTAAGGAACAAAAATGTGTTTTTCTCCCAAATGAAATCATTAATATATCATCAAAGTGCTTTACAAATAACAAATCAATAAAAACAATATAATTGTAGGCAAATTGATATTTTCTAACATTTTAACTAAAATTAATAAATTATTTATTAAACTTGTTTATGATCATATACATTCATTAATTTTACATACATATATTAACGTAATTGGGTCAATTTTTCTCTCATTATGATATTATAATTTGAATCTACAATCTATCTTTTAATCTACTTTTAATAGGAAGACAAATTGTTTTTAAGCGACAGTGTTATATATGCGGTATTTGTATGATTATATTACATATACAATAATTGTCTAGATTTATCTCTTTTCTGAATTCAGTAAAAAACTCAACTTCTGTCAGAAAATAGGAATTTCATGATAGCTAGAACGCAGTATTAAACGATTTATCACAATGGCATGCATAGATATCAAAAATATCTTCAAAAACGTATGTAATACCGATATACTTTTATATATATATATGTGTATGTATGTATATATCACATATTACGCTTTCTCTCAATCATGTTGTCCGATAAATGAAATTTCCAAATCTTTTTTTTGTAACGGTCAATGATTCTTTATATAGGTCAGTAAAAATAAAACTCGAAAGAATAATCTTTTCTAGTAATTTTTTTACATTTGCAATTTTAGATCTATAAATATTCAATTATAACAATTTTGAAAAATTTTAGATATAAACAAAAGATATTTTAATACAAATTACTATAGCTAAGATATAATAAAATAAATTTATTTTATTCTAAAATTAAAAACAACATGTTCCATTTGAAATGCTCTTCAATGATCTCGCAAAAATTAATAAGTCATTCAAAGTGAACTTTTCATTACTTATCTCTAAATTCTCGTCTGAATTTTTCCTTCGCTTTCTATGTAACGTTTCCGCAGCGCTAAAACTTTGCTGTCAGTAAAATGAAAAATGGTACCATCATAAGAGAAAGCGCAAGTTGTAATCTGATATATCGAGTTTAAGTTAATTATTTAATTGTGTTTTAGTGCAATGATAGTTCCACTGAGTTTATCAAAAGGCAGCATTAGCTCTTCACTTAGCTTTTCATCAGTTAAAAAATTTTTGAAAATTATGACTTGATAAAGCATTGTGAAAATTGAAATTGTTTTCAAGATAAAAATATGTAATTACGAAAAATAATGATGTACTTAATTTCTTTTGTGTGGATTTAAAAAATATTTTTTCATAATGTAGCGAAATAAAAAAAATTGAATTAAAATTACAGTTACTACTACTTAAAATTGCAAAAGTTTATTTAAAGTTTTGCTTAAATTTTTTTATTCATCTTCACATTGTTCCTTAAAATAAATGTGCATTTAATAACAAATGTTATTACCAATTCTATTTCATAAATAAACTTCTCGATCGTAGATGGGTTTACGCACGCGTATTATGCGATGAGAATATTATTCTGTGGTTCTCTAGTGGTTAGAATTGCAAATGTCTCACTCTGGTCGTGTCAAATATTTGAATAATTTCCACACGATGACTGATCTATCTATTTACTGTTGACGTCTCATTCGAAGTTTATCAATTCTCAAATGGAATCCTTCCATTGATAATCATCTCGAAAACATAAAATCACGAAATTATCCTCACAGCTATGACGTGTAATCAACGTTATCGTATAATATATGTAACGATAATAAAGCAGAACTTGTAATCTTTGCGACGCAAAGATTTAATGGAACAACGTTTAATTCTTCTCACGATCGGTATTTAATATTTATTTATCGCTTTTACTTTTATGAGGCCTCGAGGATCAAACGTCATGAAAATGTTATGAAAAATATGATATCGCGATCGTGGCGTGATTTCTGGCTCAAACCTGGCCTCAATGCCTTAATCCTGGTGGAAATGTCCAGGTGACACGTACAACAATGAGAGTCTTCCACGAAGCAAGGAGCAATGCTCTAGGCATGCCGAAAAGCGGTGCAGCGCCGCATATGCCGCTCTTCAGGGTAGCGAAGATGAACTCGTGGCCGAGCAGGCCCTCGAGGCGGAGGATGCCGCGTTAAAGACGCCCGGTAGCGAGACCGAGGATACCGAAGACAACGGCGCGAACGCGGAAGAGCAATCGTCACCCGCACGGCGTTTTACTTTCCTACGTCGTTTCCGTTCGCCGCGCTTCGGCGAGGCGCACCACAAGCGAGTGCCGACGCCTATGAAGCGGAAATACCGACGCAAAAAGAGCAAGGAGGACATTATCGACAATGATGTGGCCGGTGCCGAGGAGGAAGTCCCACCAAGTCCCGATCAAACTGGCATGCCCGATCCTTACTATCCGATTTATCTGCCCATCGATCAGGCTTTCAAGGCCAAGTACGTGTTTCATCATAAGAGAGGCAAGACCTTTCAGGAACGTCTCTACGTATTCCTCGAGCATCCCGGTGGCTGGCTGTGTTTCGTCTACCATTTTGCTGTGTGAGTATTCACTTACGTTCAAGATCGTTCCTGAACGATCATTTCTGATGTTCTGCGATTAACAGATTTTCCCGTTGATATATCTCTTATCAACGATTTCCAAAAACACGGATCACTCCAAGATCTTAACAATGTATGTATATTTGTTCGCTATCAACATTTAAATGTTAGAAGACATGAGTAAAATTTCGCGTCAGAAAGTAGTTTATTAGGAAATAGCTCTGTTTCCATTCTTCGTTGGGCATCGATTTTGGCGTCATGGTCTTTGACATCTACCATATCCCAAATCCTCAATGCTGTCGCGGGTTTTCCCTATAATTGAACGGCGCTCACTAGAATCGGGTTGTTTATCGAGCGCAATCTTTGATTTTTGCTCGTGAAACAGATATCTGATTTTATTACACGTTGTTGGCCAAATCTTATGAATATAATAAGTGTCAGCAATCGAGTATATCTTGAAAATATTCGATTTGGCTGTCGTTAAAAGAATTTTGTATATTCTTCCACAAGACAGTTGATACCAATTTTTATATTTTTATCATTGACGAGAAAAATTCATAATTAATTAATTATTAAGTGACAAGATCTTATAACAATTATCAATTTTCTTACACTTTACAGATTAATTTTTATACTTTTATTTTCTTACGTAATTTTCTTTTCTGTCTCTCATTATGTTTTTATTACATTTAATAATGTTGTATCTTTTGTTTCTTATATATTTTTATGTATTGACTTTTTATGTATGATTATTGTACGTACTTATTTTTTTTCAATTTTATTCCACGTACTTATAACTTTTTTTTTGTCTTTTATATCATATGTATTTTATTTTTTAAAGTGTTTTTTACATATATCATATTTATATTTATAAAAAATATACACACATTATTTGTAGGTAAAGAAACAATAACAGGAATAAATAAATTAGTATTACAGTTTTAATATAAATCTTTCATAATGAAGCAAAGCGTCATAAAACATGAAAATACATTTTTGCATAAAGTCAAGAATGCATTTATTTTCATAAAATACTAGAATTATAAGATAACTAGAATTATTCTTGAAGCTTCCATGTTTCGCGTATTTTATATTTCTATAATTCAATAGAATATAAAAATAAATATGTGAAGATGTGCATATATGCTTTCTATCAAATAATTCTAGTATTTTTGTAACCAATGCGCAAACAATGCGGGATAGCATTATGAGATGAATACGTATGGAATTTATATTTCTTGGTCATTTCTCAAAAATGTGTCTTTCTAGAAGAAATGCGTTTCTCTTAAGAAGATGAAACTTCCCCTCAGTTTTTTCCTGAGTGAATATCTCTAAACCAATCAAAGATATGAAAGTATATTTTCAATAAAAAACTTTTATGGTTGCAAATGCGCTTTATAACAATGTATTCGAATTTTTCCACCCCATTCTCAATTTTTAAAAAATTTAAAATTTTTATGAGGACAAAAGTTAAAGAGCATTTTACGCTGAAAATAATGATAAGAAAATCGTTTTCAGAATTCGGATATAAAAAAAACATATCTTTTATTTTTATCTTCTATATTTTAACATAAGCTCATAAAAATCGGAGGGAGAACTTGATCATGTTCCCTTGTTAGACGAAATGGAAAGATATTTTGATATGAAATCTTAATAGTCGCACAAAATCTAATCGCAGAACCAATCTGCGATTTATTATGATATTCTGTTTTGTGATTATCTTTATTTGCTTAATCAATAGCTTTTTTTTATATTTTTCTTACGTTAATTTCTTACATTTTTTCTTTTATAATTTTCTTATGTAATTTATGTACAGAGTAATATATCTGGAATATTGATAATTAGCATTATATATGAATATATTTTTATCTTCAGTTAGGTGTCCTGTAGAGAAAAATATATATTGAACGAATATCAACTGTTCGAAGGATTAGAGAAGTGGACACATTATCCATCGAAAAAGATGCAGATTCGTACATTATTCAATAGGCTGTTTTTCATTTCTTTCAAACTGTCGCAAAGCACTGCAGCCTTTTAAATAATTCATTATCAAAACAAAACGCGGCAACGTATCCGCGAAACAAATCGATCGTCGTGAATAAAACGTAAGTTCTTTCGCTTTTTTATCTTTCTTGTAACGCTTTCCACTTATTTTCGTTCGATTCTCTTTTTAAATGAATAATTGAATAAGTTACAAAATAATAATAATAAGTTATGTTATAAAACTTTTATATAGGTTTCTCTTTTTCTTTTTATTTCTTATAGAGAGTCTTGCACAGAATACTTTTCGCACGTTACTTTTTAATATTAGATCCTTCCATTTAATATTTGATCCTTCCATTTAGTTGTTATTTGTGAGAATCAAGAATCCTGATCGAAGAAATGATGTACAAAAATTTATACTTTGTACGCTTATAAATAAACTAGAAAAGAAGAATATTAACAATAGCGAGAAATATATGCCAGGCATATATGATCGGACAAGATGTTGAGCGTCTAATTTTATGAATTTTAAATTAATAAATTCAATAAATCATTTCTAGAATTTCTAAAATTTTCGTTCGTCTTATTACGAAGACTTAAGTTTTGGATGAAAGTATCTAGGGTGTCTAAGTTGATCATTAAAACATATTTATGTGACTTTTTAGAAACAGAAAATAATGATTATTTGTTTTTTAGGGCCTAGGAAAGTCATGAAAATTAAAATTTATTATTATTAGCTGAAATAATTATATATTGCATTATATCCTTTAAGCATTATATCCTTTAAAATAAAATCAATTGCATTTATTTATTGAAAAGTGAGTAGTAAATATAGAGAATTTTTATCTTCCCTATGTGTATGTGTACTTAATTTGTTTTATCTAAAAATGACCAAACATAACTTTTCCCAACTTTGACAAATAATTGTTTTTTTTTGTTTCTAGAAGATCATAAACATGTTCTAATGATTAATTTACTTTTAAATGTTAACTTTGATCCAAAAATGGCTTTATATCCTCCCTTTTATAAGATTTATGAGGTTATATTTCTTATATATCTGAAATTAAATCTCCTCATGTCGCGAAATAGCCTTACAATGATAAGTGTGAAGATGCATCTACTTAAAATGAACTAATACATTACAAACTTGCATAATTTTCATAAAACTATACTACATAATCGAATTTACGAGATAAATATGAATATATGAATAATAGATGATTGTAAAATATGCTAAAATTATATAATATATAAAAAATAAAAATAAACTATGATATTTTCCTGTATCATAATTTTACGTATTTTTCTATATAATCCACAAATTCTAATATATAATTTCCTTAATCGCCATTTTCTTCTTTGCAAGAAATAACTGTCCCTTATTTGAAAAAAATTTTGTGATAAATGTGTCAGTTATCTCTTTAATGGGAGGCATAAATGACATTAAATGTATACAACGATATTTGCCATTATCGAGACAATTTTTCTTATTTAATAAGAATCATACGCTGACATAAATCTTGTGAAAAGGCAAAAAAAATCAAGTATTTTATAATATAATAAAACAAAGTCAAGATATTTGATATATTATCTTATATATATATATATATAGATCTTATATATTAAAAGTTCGATTCTATAATTAAAAATTATTAAAAATTAGTACATGTTACATGTTATATAAATTTTTTTAAATACGAAAAAAATTGGAGTTATAGAATAAAATAGTTAAAATGCCGATGGTCAATTTAAAGTATTTGAGGTTTGTTCGTTGTGTCAATGCGCTTAAAACACATGATACTTTCATTGTGCACACGGAATTTCTTGATAATAAGCCGCGCTATCAAACTTTTGACGATGCAAAAGTTGAAACGCTACTGTCGGAAATTGCCATGGAATTGCGTCTTTCATTTTGCACCCGATGGTACTGTTGTCATATTGGACATGCTATTCATTTCCGGAAACGTATATCTATTTTTCCTTCATACCGAAAATAGACGATATCCACATGATGTTTTCACAATTATTTTCCGGACGATTGTATATATATATATATATATATACATTTTTGTGCTCTCATTTTTAATATTTTAATTATAATTATAATTACAATATTAAAAACAATAGTACTTTGAGAACATGAGAACATCGAGTTATTAACACGATTGATATTCCATAAAGACTTGTCTTTAATTTTTTTAGTATATAACATGTGTATGTACTACCACACACACACACACACACACACATATATATATATATATATATATATATATATATATATATACGATATTAATTTCTTTCTCTCTTTTCTTAAATTTTTTTTTGACAATAGCTTTAAAAGTGCATATACTTTTAAGGATGTTTAAAGATAATTTTATATCGCTGCATTTGACATTACTTTTTTATGAAATATAAAATCTCTAATCTTTTCAATTTAAAATTCAGTAGTGTGAAAAAGTAAATATTTAAACTTTTCAACCGCGCACGATCGTTGCATGATCATAACGAATAATGCAATCTTCGTGCGGCTTTAATGCCACGCCGTTTATACAATCGTTAGACGGTCGACTAATGAAGTCGTGCTGCACGAAACGCCGCTGTAAATATTTAATTGCTCGAGTAATCCTATTGATCGGCACTGTAGTATCCATTATTATCTATTATCATACTATTACTAATCTGATGCTCAATCGGAAATAGTCGGGAAAAGAAGATGAGAGCGAATAAGCGAGATAAGAGTCATTTTAATCTGAAGAGAGATTTCACGGAGAAATCTGCTTTTTTACACTAGCTGCATATCCAGTTGAAGCTGAAATCACAACGAATATAACTCTCTACTCTTGAATTTCTTCTCGAAGGATCCCTTTCTTTAATATTACAATTTTTTCTTTTCTTTTTGTTCAATTTCTATGTAACAGAAAACTAAATCACCGAAAATTAAATTAAGAAATCATAAAAATTGTGTTACATTTAAAATGATAATACATTAAGTTGATTTAAATCTGAAAACTCTTTAATTGTTAATTTTTGCATCATTACAGTCGTGAATCGAGTAATCTTTCGAAAATTGCAATTTTTGTGACTTTCAGAATGCTGATTAGACGCGACGTGAACATACCATTCTGTAACGCGTAACAGCGTTGAATGAATGAATAAATAAATAAAAGAAATTTGTTTTTAATTAAAGAGGTAATTCTAATTTGACTGGCCTGCTTTCAGGCGGGCGTAAATAGCAGCGTGTTGTTAGGCCCAATGCATATGCAAGCTATTTGCGTGCGGCCTGTTATTTTTAGATGAGAATCGCGCACGCGGACTGATATATCGATATCGCGCGTATAATGAGGCCCGTGGAGATTATACATCATGCTGTGGAAGGTCGTTACTAAAAATTTTTCAGTAATTCCAACAATTTTCAGAAAGCACGAATCTGATAATAAAATCAATCGATCGGGAAATCACAACTAATTTGCGCAGATGCACGTAGATCGTAAAAACGGAGTGCCAGACACACACACACACACACACACACACACACACACACACACGGATATTACAATCTGTTGTACAAAGATATAAAATAGCAGAACTTGGCATAACTTGACAAAATTGCGTAAATGACCGTAAATAAACTGATTTCCAGCGAAATAATTTTCATCTTTCTATATTTTTCAAATTTATCGGAAGCGGAAAATTGCATTCATCAATCACAAGTGATAATAGTGCACACGCGTGTTATTTATTCTCTTCATTAATTAATTACAATCACATTCTTTATCAATTAATTTATTTTATTAAGGACACAGCGTGGCACAGTAGCAGAAATTCAAATTCAATTTCCGAGGAAATGATTAATACGCGGATACTTATTCGCGCATATCGAACGAATCGTGTGATCGGTGTGAGAAGTTTATATTATTTCAGAGTCCTCGGAGATCCATTTGTAATTAAACTCGCGAGTACGAATAAATGATGCGATACGACATAACATTGTTGCCATAGGAACCACACACACACACACACACACACACACATTCTATCTCTCCTCGTATGTAGGTTAATTGATATGCAATGGATGTACACGTTCAATCATTTTACAAATCTTTAGGTATAAACCTAATATATATATATATATAAATTTTTTCTGGAGAACTTAGAATATTCTTAAGAAATCTTGTCGTTACTAATTTTAATTAAAATTTTATTTTGTTTTGTTCGAAAGTTTAGATTGTGATAAGTTTTAATTAGATTTATAAATAAAATTTATTTTGCTTTAAAAAATTTCTTTTAATTTACATTCTTTCTTCTTTGTATTTATTAGAGATTTTTGTTAGAAATTAATTTTTTAGAGATATATTAATTAAAGAATAAAAATGCTATATATCTATAAAATATTTCATATTATTAAAGTTCTTTTTTTAATATCTTTTTTAATTTTGAACAAATAACTTTTAATCTTTTAATAATGAACGCGTAAGTAAGAAAAAGGAAAGAGAGATTTAAAAATTTAGATAATAAATTTATTATAGATTTGTATTTAAGAATATTTTAATTTCTTTTCCAAAATATTTCGATAAAAATATTGGGAAAAAAAATGAGAAATTTCTAGATAATGTTTTTTATAATTTGTGTAGATATTCGCTTTACTCTAGAATGATTTTAAAACGAAATCTAAAAAAGATAACATAAAACGAATGGAAATTTGCCAATACATGCTAGATTATTTTGCGTTTTATTCAACGGGCATTCCCGTGACTTGGTATTTTCACGGCCAACGCAAGGCATGCTATTCACGAGTAGCGAAATGTCTGTTCGACGCTTAGCAGAAGATGGATGAGTTCCTACTTGGTGAAAAAAGAAGGAATATGTTCATAGACAATTATCATAGTAGGTCAATGAAGGTGACCCGTGCAACCACGAAGCATTGTACGTTGGAATTATAGGCCCTCGACACGCCATCTTAAAGAGCACTACACGGCAGAGGCCGTCCGTTTTCGTTAATACCGTCGCTCGTTCCATTGCTTAACGAGGTAACACTCAATAATAAATTACTTGTACAAACAGCGAAAGCGTTACTGAATCGATCGTCAGATCGTAGCAATTACAGGTCCCATTTATGCTTCCCGTATGTACGCAGGGTTTGCTTTACTGTCTCACGTTATTTTTTTTCTACGTCGTACGATGCTTTGCATCGATAGGCGACTGATTAAAATCCGTGATAAGAGAATCTATACATGTGTGTGTGTGTGTGTGTGTGTATATATATATATATATATATATATATATATATATATATATATATACACTAAAAACAAAATGATATTGGCATTTTCTTCTTTCCAATATTTCTTCTAATATTTTCATATTAGATATTTTCTTTTCTATTTGTTGATGAAAATATTATTAATTATTATATATTAGTATTAATTTTTATACAGTTTACAATTTTTTTCAAACTATTTTTTCAAATAATTTTGATACTCATTTTGATACTTTTAGGGGAAATTTCTTTTTTAAAAGTCAAAGATTGTTTTTGTATATCAGTTTTCTTAAGATCACTCTATACAATTAAAAATATGCAGCAGAATATGTGGCAGACTGATGCAATTTTATATATATATATATTTCGTGCGATACTGAAACTATATTGATAACTAAAGGTTGGCGCTAGTTACTTATAATTCAAGTTTTTTATAATTTAGTTTTAGTACTATTCTTATACGTTAGATTTTTTTATATTTCATATAGAAAAATGCATAATAATTTTACTAAATTTTACTGACAATTACAAGTTAATTGATAATTTTCGATTGATAAAATCTTTTTCATCTTTGTAAATGTTTTTTTTTAATTTATAAAACTAGAAGTATTGGCACTATGGTTGGTTTTTGATAAAAAAAATACGGGAAAATCTTGGACGTAATCTTTCTCTTTTTTTTACATGTATGTGTATATGTATCGTATATATATGTAGTATCTAATATCAAATATAATATATAATAAATTTCATTTTGTATTTTACTGAAAAATTGCTATCTTTCATTGCTTTTATAACAAAATTTACTTATTAGATAAGCTAGTAAAGTTACCGCACACACATATTGTCTATGAATATTTTTACATTTAATCGTCGCGGAACATACACGACCTTCATCGATAGGTACCACTGGCAGTTATACACATCCTGGCAATATTCTCTTACAAATTTAAGTATAAAGTTACGCTTTGCAACGCCGGCAATCAGTAATGTAGAGTATATGTCTAGCACATCACGCCTGGATAGTTTGTCAAGTAATTTGTCAGTTGAATAGACTCAGGTGACATAGTTGTTTAACGAATAGTTTATCCCGATAGAAGAGTAGATTTAGTTTTAACAACACTTTTATTGTTCAGAGTATGAAAATTAAAACAACTTCTTTCATCAACTTTAAAATGCACAACGATGAAACGCCATATAATATGTAATGATCGATAATAATGCAATTTGCGTTACATTTCTATTCATTAAGTATTTGTTGCACTGTAATGCTTGGGCTGTATAATATCGGTGATATAAGCATTTATGTATTATAATTATTAGAGGAATTTAATGATCTGGATTGTCATTAATGAAGGCTTATTAATATATAAATTTCACGCAATATATAATATAATATAATTGCGTTCCAAAATCATAGTTTATTTTTTATTACGCTGAAATTATCTTTAACTTTGCACATGTTTTATAAATCAAATTTTAGCTTTGATGTAAATATTTAAAACCTAAGAAAAATAACAGTTCAGAAGCGTTCTATACTAACTTTCTATTTTTTGACAGTCATTATGTATGTTCATAAGCGTATGACAAAATGTCGAGTATATTCCTTTTAGTAGTATAAAACTAGTTAAATTAGAAAATTTAAAGGAAGAAAAATCATAGATGAATTAAATGAAGAATTTAAAGTCATTTTAAATATGAGCTCAATTTTAATATACAATTTCTTATGTTTCTCATAAATCAAATCATTTATTTGAGCGAAATTTTGTAATAGAAACTTTGACTTGCGTTTGTCGTAAAATGCAGATATAAATTTATAATAACACATGACATCCTACGCTTCTAATGACCCAGATCAGTCATCTGATTAAAATTTTATAAAAAACTAAGTTTTCAATAATTTTCCATATATGTATTATAAGGTATTTCTGTCCGTCTAGGTTCATGGTGGTATTGGTGTGCCTCATATTTAGTGTTTTGTCAACGATAGATCAATACAGTAACTTCGCTAACGAAACTCTGTTTTGGATGGTGAGTAGTTTGCATTCATTATTAACAATAACATATAGTATATAACTGGATAGAGTATTAAAAGTGTCTCTGGATCGACTAATGTCAATAATACTTTAAAGAAGTACTACGTAAAACTACAAGATTAAGAATATTCTGTCGTAACCAAATCGATTGCACATGCAAAGGAAAAGATTTCTACCTATTTCTGTATTTTTTATACATAAATTTAAAATTACAACTTAATGTTTTAAGAAAAAATTAAGAAAAAAATTAAGTGTACTTAGAATTCTATGTGATTGTAAAGTGCTTATTAGGATTATTAGGAATTAGATTATTAGGAATTCATAAACAAAGGTTTTATAATAATAGAGTTAACTTAGATTTCATTTAATTAGTCCCTTAAAAACATTTTACATTTATTGAACTGCTCGAGAATAGACTTTATATAAATTTCCAAAAAACTTTTCTTCTTTCAGTGTCGAGCTGCATAAATAGAATTCTCTCTTTCTCTCTCTCTCTCTCTCTCTCTCTCTCTCTCTCTCTCTCTTATTTTCACTTAAAGAGAAAAAAAAATTCAAGTTTGCAAGAGTCTATGCGAAATCATGTAACTTTTGTATGACTATCCATACACAAGTCAATATTGCTCGGTACATTATAAAAATTTACGGAATATCTTTGGAATACTTTCTCATTTTTTTCCACATGAAAATATAAGCGAACATAAAACATGAAATATCTTAAATCATACAGAAATACAGTGTAAGCTGGTTCTCAAGGATCTCGTTCACTTTGGCTCTAACATCGACGTTCTCGTTTTTCTAGGGCGTCTCATTCGTACATCGTTCATATAATCGATACAATAGTCACTTCCACCTCTACGCTACCGAGTTTATTGCATATTCATTTCAGAAATGATTAGCTAATGTCCATACTAATCTACAGAATTCCGCTTAATTTTCTTCTCACCAATATTGAATAATTAAACCTTCAAATTGTCAGTCGCTATACTATCGCGTTCAATTATTTCCGTTCGAAATAGTATATGCAAACCTTATTATACTTTATACATTTTTATATAATATGAATTAGTTTATATTTATTGCATTTATTGTTAATAATAATAAAAATAATAATAGAATAGAAATGACTATATTTTATATGAAAGGAAAAAAAATAGATTAATATATAGAAGGATAGAAGTGAGTGAAGTGAGTTTTGAAGTTCTTTTTCTGTCTTTCTTCATTTACGTTAAATATGAAGAGATAGTTTAAATAGATGTCATACATTAAACGAATTATTAAGAAAACTGAATAATATTCAGGATCTATGATTTTTTTATAATAGGATATAATAGGAATATATCTTTGTTTAAGCTACATACACACACAATATTTATAATAATTTATTTTATTATTAATTTATAAAAAAATTTTTTAAATTATATTATAAATTTTTTAAGTTATATTAAATTATATAAGTTTGTCATTACATATACGTCCATATAATTTTTTAATTAGTAAACTGTTTTTTCAAAAATTAAATCTTATATGTATAATATTTTATTCTACAATTACAATACAATTTTATTTTTACAAAGATTATTTCCTTTTTATCATTATTTCTATCTTACTAAGTTATTATTATATATATATTATATATATATTATTTAACTGATGTTAAGTCAAATTAAGAGGCTAAAAGATTAAATATACTTTAAGTCTGCTAAAAATAGTGACACGTGGTTAGTGATATAATTATTTGAATTTATTTCAAATAAAAATTTGGCAATCAAGATCCTGTTTGCCAAGGAATTGGCTACGAGTCTCTCAGTTGTTTATTAACACGTACTCGGCGTACATTAATTGTTAATTATACTTCATTATCGTTTAGGAAATATGTCTCGTGGTATTCTTCGGAGTCGAATATCTGGTTCGATTATGGAGCGCGGGTTGCAGATCCAAGTATATGGGTTGCTGCGGACGACTGCGATTTATACGAAAACCGATTTGTATTATAGGTAAGTTTGTCGCACGTTTTCTTCTAACGTCGAGTCGCAATGCAGACTAAAATGCGATAAAGCCAAAATTAATCTGATATTTGCATTGTCCGATTGATCAGTGCAAAATTGGATCGGGTGAATTGTCTCTTTGTTTCGAATCGTTTGTATAGGATTGTTTGCGGCTATCGCTATCGGTCAACTTTATGATATTAAGCTCTTGCTTCAGAATCGAATCCATTTTGGTAAAATCAAGATTGTTAGCGCTTTGTATCGCAGCCATCGTTCTGTCGGACACGTTTCGTAAATGAAACATACGCGACAGTTTGCAGCGAAATTCTCCCTTAATTAAAGATTCACATAAAATTGATTATCTGGTCTCTGTTTTACCTCTGTTGTCATAATTTCTGCACGTATATGATATATTTATGTTTATTTATTACTTGCTTATTTAAAATATGAAACATAAAACAAAATTTTCAGTAAAATACAGTGGAACAATTTAAATCATGAGTGATGTCTCATCGTCGAGTTCATGCACAGCAAAGTTGCAAAGAAAATTTTTTTTTTCATTATTGCATATAGAATATAAGAATATATTATTTTTCTGTATATTTAAATTTAGTTAGATTACAAGTAAATTAGTAAAAATGTTAATGTTAACGTGTTAAAAACTACACTGCTTTTAACAATATATATATTCCGTTCGGATTTATCTCGCAATTGTGTTCTCGTCTCTTATATTAATATTTTTACGCACGATATTTTTCTAATTTGTTTCTTTTAGATTTAATCGTCGTGGTAGCATCCATGGTAGTCCTATCGGTAGGAAGCAACGGTCAAGTATTCGCTACTTCCGCCATCAGAGGCATCCGATTTCTACAAATTTTGCGAATGCTTCATGTCGATCGTCAAGGTGGCACGTGGCGACTTCTGGGTTCGGTGGTTTTCATACATCGTCAGGTATATGTTTGTATATAATTATGAAGATTTTTAATTTTCATTTTCTGACGAAAAGGCCTTAGTAATGATTTTAATTGCCCTAAATATATATATATATATATATTCAATCCATTTTCTTAAAATGAATTAAAGTGATTTAATTATTTCGAAATATAGAGAATATTTCAGAACTGACGGTACAAGTAGGAAGAAGGTGATAAAGAATGAAGTCGGAAATGTAGTGTAAAATTTTTACGTGAATATACTAATAAATATTCAAAACTGTTTTAAAAAAACAATCTTGAATATTTATTAGTATATTCAATGTATGATTTGATATCAATATTCTATGTTATTTCTACACATATTTGTATTTTACATTGTCAAGATATCAAGCTTTTTCTTGTATTAGACTTATCTTTTTCGATAATAAATTCATCTCTATAATTCTATCAATAACATTTTCAATAATTTGTAATATAACAACATTTTTAGCAAACAAATATGTCTTATCTTATTATGTGTTCCCTTTGATAATGGTGTAACCACAAACGCATATCTAACAAATATTCAAAATTTGTTTTTGCAAAATAAAATCTCGTATAAAACAATTTTATTCTACATTTTTTATTTATCTGCTTATATGAAATCACTCTTCTCGTTTGTATCACCAATTCTGGAACATCTTATATATGCACATCGATATTAATTCTTGTTAAATATTCGTATTCTTATTTAATAGGAGTTGATCACAACGCTATACATCGGGTTCCTAGGCCTCATTTTCAGCAGTTACTTTGTATATCTTGCCGAAAAAGACGCAGTTGGACCCGACGGCAAAACAGATTTCTCGAGTTATGCTGATGCACTTTGGTGGGGAGTGGTGAGTCCTTTTTATTATTCTAATTCTTTTGACAATTGATATTTTCCGAATTACGAATATCATCGATTCATCAATCTAAATTCTTTACGTAATATATGAATTTCTAGATTAATAGAAATGAATAATATTTTTCACTTGCTAGTTGCGTAATTCTTTGTAAATAAAAAAAAATTGATAGAACGCTGAAGAATGTATTTCTTTGATATTACAGATCACGGTAACGACGATAGGTTACGGTGATACCGTCCCGCAAACATGGATGGGGAAAATAGTAGCCTCATGTTTCAGCGTGTTTGCTATATCCTTTTTCGCACTTCCAGCTGTGAGTATATTATTATAGAGAATATTTTTCCTTTTTTTATGATATATGCGATATGTCATATAATTAATCGCTTTTCCTTTTATAGGTTCTTTTTTTTTAATTAACATATAAAATCGATTTTTTTTTTAAGTATGCTGTTAAGACTTTTAGCCTTCAAAAGGCTATATTTATTATAACCATGAATACCTTATTAATCATAATCGACACAAAATTTTTATGTTATTTTTTTATGTCGACTATAATCAATAAGACATTCATGGTTATAATAAATGTAGGATCTATTACGGAAAAATTGTGAATTAGATTATTGATGATTTTAGGGTATTCTAGGTTCCGGCTTCGCACTGAAAGTACAACAGAAGCAACGGCAGAAACATTTCAATCGGCAGATACCGGCTGCTGCCATGTTGATACAGTGTTTGTGGAGGTGTTATGCCGCCGATAAAGCCATCAACAGTGTCGCTACATGGAACATTTATATTAAGGACCCAGCTCCAGCCGGCCAACCCTCGACGCCTCTCGGCAAGGTAACGTTTCCCGTTTGCGAGTTTGGCGAGAAGGACCGGAGAGTAGTCGTATTTAGCTGTTGACTGTCGATGTTCTTAGCTGCTTATATAATGTTTTTGAACACTCTAACTAACCGTACCGCGCTGAGAGACAAACGCTAATCTCGCGAATCTCGTAATAATCTAAAGTCGCGAATCTCGTTATCGCTTCGCGTTAAAGTATGCGAAAAACGTACATCCTTCTCCCTCGCGATCTTGCTCGCGCGCGCAGTCAATCATTAAGGCGCGCTAATAGATTTAGAATTACCCGTAATTTCGTATTTAATTTAATTGCTGCTAAGATTTTCTGCAACTTTTGCTGCGAATGCTTTTTCAGTCGTGTGCCGATTGTCGATTAATATTATCACAGAAAATATCGTCTTTGTGTTTTCTCTTAAGCGAATTACGAGAAATTAAATGTGCCTTATGTTGATCTGTCGAATGAAGCAAGCTTGAAAGGAGACTAGTTCACGAAACAAGTACAGAGTGTTTCGTAACATGTGGGACCCACTTCAGGAGTGGATAGCGAACACAAAAACAATGAAATATATGCTTTCTTGCAAAGAATATCAGGGACTTTGAAAAAAATTCGAAAAATATTACTATAAGATTTTCCTTCCGCGGTATTCCTCTTTTGAAACCATTCAAATTTATATAACATTTCTCATTTCATTAAAAACGAAAGAATTTAGGTATTTTTCTTACGCTGGGGTACTAATAAGTCATGAAATCTGACTTGCTGGTTCTTTTATTTAATATTATAACTTTTACTAATTTATTGAATATTTTATATAATATTTAATATTTTATGCATAAATATTTTGTTTCAATATTTTACATAATATTTTTAAGTTTATATATGTATATTTTTTTATATTATATACTGATAAAAATTATAAGTTTATTTTTAGTAAATGTTAAATTCGTTTTATTTTGTACATTTATTATAAATTAACAGTTATTTAATTAAATGGTTTATTAATTTTAATTATTTTCTTTCTCTCGTCTATATCATAATCTATTAATTAAAAGTATTTCAAACTTTTGGACAAATATTTTATTAGACTCTATAATACCTTCGTGCAGATTTGTTTAGGATATGAAATAATTTATTAAATATTAATCTAAACAGTTTTATTAATAGAAAGACTATTATTAAAGATTATTATAAAAAATTTTCCATGCAATCTATTTTGCACATAATGGTAAGATTCGCGAGGGAGTTCTACCATCTGAAATTTAACATTCCAATAATTCCTTACGAGTCCTAGTGTTATATAATAACGATAATGACGATAATGGCCGCGTATTTTATAATATTTTTTGTCCGATGATAATTTGGCAGTGGATGAATGCAATCGGAATATGTAAACTTTTTGCTCGATGTTCTCAATGTGCCATTACTTATCGCCAAGATCCAGGTTTTGTTTCTTCCTTCATGTTGCTAGTGTGTTTATGCAATTAAAAATGCGCTAGAGGCTTCTGTACATTATTCCCCCTTCCATATATGGTGGAGGTAATGAGAACTGCGCTTTTGTTTTTTGCTTGGTTCAATTTGCTTTTTTCGATTTACGTATCGCGCATTCATATCCAAAACGAAATATTTTTAATAGATTGATTTTGTTTATCCTTTGAATATGTATACTTTATAATTTTAATATCATTTGTTAGTTGGAATGTTCACATGAACACATGAAAAATGTGTATAGATACCCCCATCAGAATATATTTTATGTGTGAACGGCCTAATTTAATTACATTCGTTTTTGAGCATAACTTTTTTCAGTGAAATTGTCGCAGTTTTATGAAACGCGAGTTGGCGAATTTCCCGCATTCATATAGTTATATGCATTCGAACTTCCATAACTTCATATCTATTTTTTTATAGTTACTGTTAAGTATAGTTACTATTAGCAAATGTTTGAACAATACAGCAATCGGATCGCATTATGTAAATAAGAATTTCATGAGAAGTTAGAAGATGAATTTTATCATCATAATATTCATTTTCTTTTTTTATTAAATTTATATTTCCAATATTATCATTTAAAAATATCAATCAATAGTTGTCATCTTTAAATAAATTGCTTTTGAACACAGTTCATGTAACAGACACGATATTTTTAGAATAATTTTTTTCAATATGGTATTATGTTTGAGTTTCATTTTTGTTTGCAATTATTAACATCGATACCCATTGTATTTTTATATTATATTATATATATTATATATTTTCAGACGTCATAAAAATTCGATCAATAGGGAATTCGATCAACGTATATACAGAAGATCTTTGTATACATATTGTTGAACTAACCTGATAATTCAAATCTCTAACAAGTAAAGTTGAAAAAGATTAGTAATTAAATGCATTAAATTAGCTTATCAGCATATTTCTCGATTAACATGAAGCGGCTATATTCGTAGGAACAGAACCTCCGTTTTACATCTGCTGCCAAAATTTTCAAATTCCATTCCTCTTAAAATTGCACAATATCGCGAGCACGATTTTACGATATATTGTTTGAGATAGTAAAAACAATGCTCAGCGACGATTTGACGATAATATGATAAAATATACTTTAAATATATTTCAGTTGATTTGTGTAAAGAAGATGGTATGTAAATGGTTTATATTTATTTCCATTTCTTACTCTCTTTTGCATGTTTATTTTTTTCAAACTTTTTATCACATTTCTTTACACTTTTCTGTTACATGATGTAAAACGTCATCTTTTATGTAAATCGGGGTCACTATACATATCACGTATCTGCTGAATGTAGAATATGCATATTAAATGATATATTCAACGCAATCACAAAGGATCATATTCTATCGCCGCACACTTAGTTGTAATGAGGATGGCTGCTCGATTTTAAGTCTGAGCCTTTGCATAAACATGTGTTCACTGTGCTCGCGTTTAATATTTAACCCTCAGAATATAATATCGGTTTGTAAAACGGATCCAGATAATATCTAAAAATAATTTTCTCATCTTCCTTATTCTAACAATAATATTTGATTGAAAAATATTTTTTTTCTTTTCTCATTTTTTTTCTTACTTTTATTTATTATTTTAATTTGAATTATTTAAAATCAGAATCTTTCTATTCCTTCTCTATGAATGGTAATTGAAAATAATTGGATACGCTAATCATCCGTCAAATTATTGTTACTCAAAATCAAATAAAATTATCCTGAGGTTTAAATTTGCACCGGGAGTATGGATTTGAATATATCGTTATCGAGAATTTCCGAATTTTCAAACAAAAGAAACAAAGATAGTTTTTATGAAACTATAATGCTGCTTTTTATCCTATTGCGATCTCTTACCCTAATGCAACTCTTTTATCTATTTCTATCAAGATATTGCGTTTGAGATTTTCTTTTTTTTTTTCCGTTATTAAACCTACAAACATTAATGTAAAATAAATATGATATTGTGAAATTTTTTCTTTTATCTCTTTTTTCAACAAACAAGATGATTTATCCGTGCGCGTTTGTACAAATTACTTCTTAAACGAATGAGACATTACGTAAGCTTCTTACAACTTGCTTACAGACAAACAATATAATCGTCTATTTGATCGTGTTTGCGTCTTTATGTCTTACGCTTATATATTTTTCTTTTACTATATGTTTTTCCTCTTTCCTCTCTCTAAAGGTAGCGAGCAGTATATCACGCGATATAAAAAATAACTTTATCTTGACTGATTGTTGGATATTTATAGTATGCATGCGTCTGAATTAGTGTAACATTTTTAACTCTATGTATATGTATGTTTATATACCTATATATTACCTGTTGTTTCTGTCTCTTCTTGGTCTCCAGAGGATTTAAAATTTCACTCGTGAATTTGCAACATAGAAATGGGAGTTTACGTCGGTCGTATGGTTTTTGAGGATTGTCTGAAAAATATAGAGTATTATGGAAGACAAAGCCCCGGAAGATCGGGAAATGCTTAAAATGTTTGTTAACTGTTAAGAGCACTCTTAAAATATTTATTCGAATGTGCTTTCGAAAGTGCACATTTTTGAAAAATAAAAATATGTACGTATATTCGCATGAAGTCTTCTCATCGGCGCTGTTAGTATAGTTTGATTGAGCATTTCCGAAACGATCTGTGTTTATAAAGTAAAATATCGACAATGAGAGAAAAAAAACGTGTATTTTGTGTAATACGTTCAGCATATCGATATTATTCTTCGGGGATTCCAATATACCAATTGTTCGTTTCGTTTTAAGAGGATGTCATAACGATATCAATTCGCAACCGACGTAATTTCCCGATGTTCGCCCTCGCGTTTTCCGCGAAAAAATCCATTGCTTTTGCACAATATTTTTTGGCTAATGATGACCACGACGACAATGATGGGATTGAGAGAAGGGGGGAGGGGGGGGGGGGAGGATCGAATAATCGTTAGTAGGGATAGTGCATGTTGTGTTCGATGTGTGTTGTAATGGGAGGGCACCGGGGGTTCAGTCTCTGATGATCCAGGTGGCAAAAAAGGCGAATGTGCTGAAGAGGCGAAAGTCACGGAATCGGATGGAAGTTCAACAGCAACAACAACAGCCAGCCTTGCCGCCCGTCACGATATCGGGCGGCATATCAGCCGGCGCCGGAACTGGCCAAAATGACAATCAACGTCTTGAAAACGAAGGGGATGTGGTTTTTTACATGGAAGAACCCAAAGTGGGCACGCCGAATCGCGCTAGACGTGACAATCGGTGAGTGATATTAAGAAATTTTTATATTTAAGACTTTAAGAAAAGGGAATTGCGTTGGAATATTATTTTATAATTAATCCTGAGAATACTTCAAATTCTAGTTTCTAATTAATAAATAAATTGAATAGAAATCTTTGCGCACATAAATAAATTTAAAATAATTTATACATAGAATTAATACGTACATTCCAAGTCAAAAGTTGAAACATCTTTTAAAATTTGACATTTTTGAAATTATTTACTCCTAAAAATATTCCTAACAATGTGTTGTCTGAATTATTTGGAAGAAAAAGAACAGAAAGGAGAGTTTTAAAAAATCTGATATAGCTTTTTTGATAATCACTTGACCTAAATCCCACAGAATTTTTAGGAAGAGTTGGACAGAAAAATTTTATTCATCATCGAAAGATGAGCTTTGATGTGAATTGTTTGATGTGGACGAATTTGAAAAGAAATTTCAAAAGAAACAATCACACAAAATTGATTGCAAACGTAACAAAAGTTGTGACAAGTGTTATTAAACATAAAATATAAAATGTTTTTCAATGAAGGAAAAATTTAGACATTGCATTGATTAAATTGAAATATAGTTATTTTAATTAAAAGTTAAGTTTTGTTTTCTCAATGTCATCATTTTCTTATGTTTGAAATAAATTTTCATTAATAAAATTTATTTTATACAGTTTATTCTTTGTGTTTTTATTGATGTTTTTAAACTTTTCACCTGGGGTGTATAATATTTCTGTCGCTATTATTGACAAAGAGAATTCGAATATTCAAACTAATCGAAAAAATTATTCTGACCTCAATCAACCTTGTTTGCATTATGTTTCATTCACGTGCAAAATTTGCATCGTAACAGCTCGAAAAGTTTTATCGTCGTATCGCGCTGAGGTATCTCTGCTTGTTTTTTCGAGTGAAAGAGTCAGAATCGTTTTTCAGCTCGGTAAATGTGACGGTGAAGAGGTAAAGCTGGAAATTGGCGAGCTTATTTTCGAGTGAAAAGTGTATCATGGATGTCTCGGTGACTTCCTGAATGCGAATGTGCGAATAATTGTGCTCAAAAAAGAAAATTATCACTTCGGATTCATGCAAAATTTGAAGCAATATTTTATATCTCATTTAAATAACGTATTAATTTTCCATAAAAATTATTCATTTGTTTTCTTGATAATAGAGGAACTAGTTTTCCATTAAAATCGAGATTTATTCGAATATCAATTAAATATTATATTTTAACACATTGAAGATTCTATCTAATTTACACTACGTTTGGATTAAATACTAGCACAGATCATTATTCGCAAAGTGAAAATTTATGATTCTTTAAATTCTATAAATTATATATGAGTGACAAAATAAATACCCATACATAAAAGATTTTATTATCTTTAAAATGAACAGACATAATTTAAACTCATTTTTAATGAATTACTTATTACTTGATAATGAACATTTAATGTAATTATTTTTCAATTACATTTTTACTATCTATACTAGTACTATTTTTATTAGTCTGAAATAGGTATCCAAATTTTCGTATGCGATATGCATCAGATTTTATAACATTTCATCCTAATTTTTTTGAATAATAGTTTTAAATTATTTCAATATGCACTTATGATTGATAAATTTGAAATGGAATGGAAATAAAAGTAATACAAGTGAACAATCAGGTGTTTCTTATTAGTTCATAAATAAATAAATAAAATTGTGCACACGAATTTAACTTATGTTTATTTATTCTGAAAATGTTTCTTTGAATATCAGAATTTATTTGTTATTTTGCAAATATAACTTTTTGTTCATACATCAATATACAGATATTACTTCATTTTGTACATCAATTATCGATGTTTGTGATTTAATTGAAGATATTAGATAATATTTACCGATAAAGAATCACGAATTTCCAAATAATATTGGCAATAACAGTAATTTGATGAGACATATTGTCGACATATTACATATAAACATCATTTGATATCTCCTATCAATTTTCGAGCGTATCAATTATCGACGTATTCAAAAGTTGGTAAAAGATATCACAGATAGTATATTATATTCATATAATATATTTGTCTATGAAGAATTGAGAATTTCCGAAGCGCATAAATTGACGATATATCGAAAAAACTGTTGAAATTATCAGCCGCTGTCTTATCATCTGCTTTAATATTATATCAATGAAATGGAATTGGAACTCCCTGCATACAAAATTTTAATAATGTAACAGTGTGCGAAATAAACTATTCTCTACAATCCGACTTTGATCGATGCGAATTCAAAATTTATATTCGCGGTGCTATCCTGATACACCGTTTTAAAATGTAAACTCTCTCTGTTTAATTATTTCTTACTTGTGTCGACTGCTAATTTTCCAGTATTTAACAGTATTTCTGTTCATTACCAACGAATATGCATATCTAGTAAATTGCTCTGGAGAAAGACTCTCATGCGTTGCGCAAAAGTCAAAGATATTGTCAGGTGTACTATATATAGTGTAAATATAAAAAAATGTCATATATATTTATTAGATACATTTGATGATATTTTCAAGGAGAATACGCTACACGTGAAATTATTTGTGTGATATCATAGCTAAAAAAATAAATAAGCAAAAAGTAATGTTATAATTAAAAAAGATAGATAAAATTCTAATCCGACAGTTCTTTAATCCGACATTCTTCGAAAATGTCTAATTCATTTGGTGGACATTAAAGATGACAAATATTAAGAATTGATTATTTTACATATCGAATATCAGTAACAAAATCTTAGAAAATTATAGTGTTATGATCGGCAGATGCTTTAAAATGTGGTTAAAGTAAGACATCGGCAAAATTCATAATTCGTTGAATATACGATCCACGCCGTGGGAATAATTCGTGAAATCGCACGGCTAGCGATTTGCAAAGACCCTGTTAGACACCCTGATAGACACGCGTCAGCTCATGTCTAAAAGAGCGCTTTCTCTGGAGCGATCTCGCGATGTTGAAAGAACGAGATTTGTGAGCCCGAAGTTTGATTAGCGTGTTTCCGGTTGGCAGGGGAAGCCTTTTCACCTCGCAAACAAGTTCGGTGACAGAGGCGACTAGCGACGAAATTGACATCGATATCGAAGAACCGCAGAGAGTAACTACGTAAGTATCTACTTTTGATTTTATTATGCGAGCTACATCTCTGTCTTATACTGCGCTTACGGCGGAAATTGTGTCAGAAAATTAATGATAAACATATTATGTACATATATATTCAGATAAGTGAAAGGAAAAGTTATTATTAAATTATTATTAATTATTAAAAATGATTACTAAACCGTTACTAAACTGTTATGAATTAAATATAAATGAAATTAAGTTCATTAAATGTTAGTAAATGTTAAATTCAGTAAGTATGAAAATGTTGATTTTATACTATATGTCTATTATTTATTTTTATTTGTATATATCCGAGTAATAGATAATATTTTTTTCTTAACGTGAAATATAATTTATAAGATCGTCAATACATGTAAATAAAACACAAGGGAATTTATGATCTATTTGATAACTTCTAAAACTCCCAAACCATCGCCACTATAGTCGATCATTGAGTTATTAAACGGCCATTTTGTGTATATACCGAGTTCGCCGACGAGAAATCGGAGTATAGAAAGCCGAAGAACGTATATCTCCATGCAAATGACTTCCACTTTGTATGCGAAATCGATAATATCGAAGAATTTTCCTATACCTCGTGCATATCATAAAATATATATATATATATATATATATATATATATATATATAATAAATATCGCGCAAATCCGCGCGTGTCCTAGCGCCAGCTCCACTAGAATAGAATAAACTTCTATTTTTCAACGAAATTTAATTTCATGAAAGTCCTTTTTCTTCCTCGTACTTCCAAGTACATCTACTTGGTACTCGAGTTACTAAAGCTCGAATTCCAGTCCTTTGAAAAGGGAATCGAACGTGCAGCAGTTCGATCTCTAATATCGTCGAATGAATGCCTTGCAACTTTGATACTCATGTAATCTGATCATCATTTTTGTTGCGCTTTTGCATTTGCGTTCGCATTTTTCAATTTCTACCGTCTATTGCCAATCATTTCCAGCTAGATGTTAATCAAGACTTAATTAAAAATATAGACTATTGGACACATATATATTATACATGGATATTTCGAGTAATATTTTACGTGATATATTAATACAAATAATCATGATGAAATATTTAAGGAGTGAAAGTTGTCGAAATTAAAAAAAAAAAAAATATGTCTTATATTTATACTATTTGAAATATTAAATAAATAATATTTTGATCATAAAAAGTTAAAGTAAATAAACAAAATAACATTTTTTAATTTTTTTATTGATAACAAATATTTGTAATCAATAATCCTAATGGATGACAAAAACTTTTAATTCCAAGTATTCTTTAAAATCAACTGTACAAAATAAAAATAATTGGTAATGTATAGGAAGATTTTGAATTACTACTCAAATAAGTTAAACGTACATAAAAAACGTATATAAAAATCATGTATATCAAATTAATACAGCACGTTGGCGATATTAAGTAATTGTTCAAAATTTAGATAGATATAAATTCAATTAAGAAAAAGAAATGAAGAAATACATATAAGATACCTAAGATCCGTCCGCCGAGCGATCTATCATCTCATTATTTTAATAATTTTTTAAATGAAATGTATGTTCTAAATATACTATTTAATTCCTGTATTAGAGTGTTATAATATATTATTTTTCTTTATAAGAGTTAAAGCAAATTTAAAAATATTATATTAGATAATTTCCAAACCGTTCAGAGAACTGTGTGCAATTTTTATGCAAGTAAGGATAATAAAACAATCTATAAAATTTTTACACTTTTATCAATGGTTTGATATATAATTTTATAAATTTATTTCAGAAATTGTCGAACTATTATATTTTGTATATATAATATTTTTGTTAAATAAATTTTGTTTTTTACAAGGTGATTGTACATTAATGTTTTATGGATTTTTTAAAAATATTTTATGAAATTTTTATTTCGCAAAAATATTTTAAGAAATAAATTTATCCTTTTATAAATAAATAAGTAAATAAATATACTTTAAAAGTTGGCTTTGTATATTTAGCATATCCTTGGACTTTTAATTCGGTGGTTTAATTTAACCACCTACATGGCTACATGATATATTTGACAATCTATCTGTGTTTTAATTTAAACACATCTTGACGAGATGAAATCTGCTCGGCTTTTCATTAAGAATTTACGACGTCCGAGACAACTAGACGGCATTTGTCGTCATTCCGCCAAAAATATACATATTTTCGTCGCGCATCACACTCAAGTACTTAAAGTAAAAGAGATGCGGACAGATGCGGAGAGAAGTCTCGGTGGCTTTTTGCACCATTGAGATTTCGAAGAGAGTCGAATTTTATTTTCGGGCATGTGAATAGAATACACGGTATTTCGCACAAAAGGTCTTTTCCGTACAGACTCGTGAGTGCTTTTTCCATCGCGTCATTACTTCGCGTTGGTATGAATGACCCAGATTTTGCAACGTCGAACAAACATGCCCGCTTGTTCGCATGTACACTTGAAACTTATATATAAAGACACTTGCCAGATTTTTCTCTCTTCTATCTTCTCTCAACCCCTTTTACTCTCGCAGTTCACTTCCGTTCGAAGCTTTCTTATGCTTGCCAACTAGAGAGCATTACAGAGAACAGGGTTTCACTGCTGTTCACCGTGTGTTCAATCACATGGTTTTGTTTAAAAATATTATTTTACAAATTCCGTAACATAAAACAGAGATTTTTCAGAGATTTTTCTCCCCACAATTTTCAGCTTTTTTATCCTACTTATTTATTTTCGTTTCTTATTGTTACTGCTTATTATACAAGTTACACGGGGATACGCTTTAATAATAATTGAAACATCGAATTTCGGTGATTTTTATTTTCTTTCCTTTAATTCTGAAACAATAATAATAGAATAATAATAGAGTTTTATTATTGTTTTTTTATTTCAGTAGAATTAAACATTAGATCATGAGATCTTTTGCAAAATTAATAGAGAATTATATAATTTTTTTAATAATTTTATATTATAATTATTCGTAAGAAATGTTTTACTATAATATTGTATCTCAATTCTAATGATTCTCTTTGATAATTTGAAATTAATAATGTTACAGTTAATAATATGTGTATATCCTTTTGCTAAAAATAAGTGCAAAAGTTTTTCTTAAATAAAGTTTTCTTCTATGAAAATTTTCTGTTTATGAAATAATATTTGCATTAAATATATATTGCTTATATAGAAAATTTTATATTGCTTAAACAGAAAATTTTCATAGAAGAAAACTTTATTATAAGCAATATAATATATACGACGATCTCAGTAATGATTAAAAAAGATGAGAATAATAATTTCAATATTCAATTTTGTTTCTACGTTCTATATACAGAACATAGTGTTTTTCGTCAACGAGCTTTGCCGCTTTCCCTACCATAATTTATTAATTTAAATATCAATTTTTAGCTTGACAGAGGCACATCGAAATGCTATTCGGGCGATCAGGAAGATTAAATATTTCGTGGCTCGCAGAAAGTTTCAACAAGCTCGAAAACCGTATGATGTTCGTGACGTCATCGAGCAATACAGTCAAGGTCACCTAAATATGATGGTACGGATTAAGGTAAGTCAGTCCTTTCATCTGAAACATACTTCTTCTATCTTAAACCGTCTTGTTTATGAGATAAATTATTGTGGCTCTCGACAAATCATTCCGCATTATTTGTCACATAATGAATTAATAATACACCTGCAAATAAACTTATTCCTCGTAATGTAATTGCTTATATTTGACAGCTTATTGAATCGATCGCCAAAAGCGAATCTCTCCTGATCCCTGTTTAATCGACCATCATCAACGATTAGTTTGACATGTAAGATCGAAATCGGTGTAACGCGAAATCCATGTTATAAGACGATGGACTAATGCTGCTAATATACGGCGCAAAACAGCCACGAATTAATCAACGAATGTATCATTATGGTTTATACATCTACATTCATTCATTTTGTTCAACAGACGTAAAAATCGATTATATCATGTATATCAGGTCGTGAACATTTCAAGATATGAATTTTGACGTTCATCTGGACATATTTGTGAAATATACATGTATATCATATATTAACAGTACTCAGTTTATCATTGATTTTTTTTTTATTTTATTCGTCATATATTAACAGTTTTAACTGCTTTCAACGTGATGCTCATCAAATTATTTGACGATAAATTAGCTCGTAAATGATCTTTGTTATTAATTTCATCGGCGTTCGAATAATAAAATAACTTTTATTGTTTAACGATTGCTGCCAAAAGAACGATGGCGATGGTGTTAAAAAGCTAACAAAGACAAAATGTCAATCACAATAAACTTAACTTTTATACGTTGTCTTTTGTTTGCCGAAAAAGCTTCGATACTTGGCGAGGAGCGAATATAGCGTTCTACTATGTATATAGAGGAAATCGATAACATCCTCAAGCTTTCGGTATTTCACAACGAGCGATTTTACTGGCGATTTTAAACTGCTTGTTTAAGTGCAACAAGAGCTTCTTTGGAAAGGGGTATTGTTTAATAATAGCGCCACGTTGATTCTAATCTCGATCAAAATTTTACTTTTTGTCACTGCTGTTTATCTGCTGTTTTATGGTGCAAGAATCATACGATAATTTCGTGAACACCTTTTCCAAATTTACTCCATTATTTCGACCACAATATTGTTGCAAAAACGACTGTGGGAATGTGAGAAGTTGGGGGGGAATGAAGGAAAGAACATGTGAATACAATATTAATTAGTAATATGAAGTATTTATAGGAAATAACGATTTCTCTTTTCACATCTGCATTGTCTACGAGTCTCGACCGTTGCATTTTTCGGCGTAGTTCGGCGTGGTGTACATTTACGTGTGGTTGATTTTACGTTCGATTTGTACGCAGGAATTACAGAGGAGATTGGATCAGACTCTGGGTAAACCGGGGAGCTACCTGGCTGGAATCGACCGGGCAGGCAACGTAAAACCTATGACGATTGGTGCGCGGTTATACCGAGTGGAGCAGCAGGTACGTCGATCCCTTTAATCACACTCATGTTTCTTTTATGAATATCTAATCCTCCCTCTAATCCTTAATTCTTAAGTGCTGCTTGACATATCTGTGAATCTTACTTTGTATACGTAGTATATACATATATGTATGGATTTATATTCCTTTTTTTTTTTCAAATATTATATATTCATGAAAAATTGATAATTAACTAAACTCATAATAAAATCTTGTTCACATTTGTGAAAACTCTTTATCAATCTTATCTCATTTTTTTTAAATATTTTAGTCCTCGTTCCTTTACAAAATATAAAACGTGCAATCAGATCCTTTTTCATCATTGTTTCATCATTCTTTCTATTCCGTCCATTCTTTCTATTCACAGAATTAAAAGAAAGAAAATGTTAAATGGCAGGGAATACGAATGAAATTTGTAATTAATCAAAATTAGTAATCTTCAATTTTTTAGAATTGCTTTTTTAGAATTGCAAAATTTTGTATAATCTCATTAAGAGTATGATTGATTATAGAAAAATTATAGGTGATTATAGATAAATTGTAGCATATTAGAAGATATTATTAAATTAGCCCTTACATAAACAATCCAATAAATTTTTTTATGAGCGGGATTACTATTGCTTTGTGATAGACATCTGATGCGCATCATAATAAAAAAATGTAAAGTTTCTATATTTTGAAATAGCTTCTTTGAATATTTTATTTTTATTTTACAAGTAACAAAATATATTTTTAATATTAAAATATTAAAATATTAAAATATTAAAATATTATGCAAACTTTGTCTAATTTAGAAAAATCCTTAATTTTTTTAATTCGACAAGTAATTTTTTCCTTTATAAAATTATATATGTAAAAAAAATAAGAATGTTTTTTTCTTTGATAATAATTAAATGTATTCTGTAAATGTATAAGTTTGCATTTTTTAAATGCTGCGATGTGTCTGAATACTTGAAAAATCAGAAAGTCTTTAAAGAACTTTTTCTATATTTAGTTTATTTTATATAAATTAAAGAAAAAAATTTTTCTCTTGATGAGAATGTACAATCACAGATCCGAGTATGTCTGTACAAAATTTTCTGCTTTCAGTTATCGGTGATGGACAAGAAGTTGGATCAATTGGTGTACGTATTAAATGCAGTAGCGCAGAAACAACAGATACCTCTACGTAGTATAGAAGACGATGTGTAACAGAGAGCCCCCAGCGAACTCATGCGCACTCAATTCGTCTTACAATCACCCGCGATTCCGGGGATCTTACCTCGGGTTACTATAACCACGGTGACTCCAAATATGCTCAGTGAAAGCTATTAATGATGAAGACAGCAGCGACTGTACCCAAACGTGTCCAGAAAGTATAAATAAATTATAGCGAATACTGTTCGAGTCTATATATCTTCTGGGAGACTGTAATCAGAAAACGTTGAAAACTATAGTCTCGATGACATCGCAACAATCGATAGTTCTGTTTCCACTCTTAGCTTTCTGTTGTCGTTACAGAAATCATATGCAATCTTATAACTCGATGGAATTATGATCAACACTATCATTATCGTCTTATCAGTGGAAAAGCGATATCCAAGTTAAGAGAAATGTGATGATTCGAGACTAAGAGAAATCCTTAAGAATGACGCAAATAATCATGATGAAGTCAAACGCACAGAATGGATAATCAAGTCAACGAGGCGCGGAGTTAGGGTACAAAAATTGTAGATCGCAATTATTATACTATACGAAATGACGTTTCGTCGAATGAGAACGAAATTATATGTATTGCGTATTAAAGCAAGTTATTAAAGTAAGGATATATATTAATGCTAGATCGGGTTGAGCCTATGAAAATCGATTTTGTGTGTGAAGAAATTCGAAAGAATTTAAAAAGAATTTCCATATTTTCAGTTCGCCGAAAGAATGGGTAAACACATTAATGGGAACATTATTCGGGCCAACTAGAAATAATAAGGAAGAACAATAAGCAACACTGAATTTCCTAGGACAGATTTTAAATCTACTAATTGAATTCAATGACTGCTGATCGTTCCATTGATCGATTGATCGTTCATCAAAGCGAAAGCATGTTGTCAACATCAGAGCGATTTTAATGGTTCTGCGGGGGTTTACCATTTTAAATTGTGGTTGCATTTTATCATTAATCTTTGGCATGGATTCCACAAGAGTAGAAAGACCTCCTAAGACCTTGCGGAGTGTTTCCAGTTCGATTTTGCGAGCGCAAATTCTGATTTATTTGTATCCCGATTTAATTCTTCGGCCTAGCATAAATATAGACATTTCGAGATAACCCGCTTTAAGCTCGTATATACAATTTTTCCATCTCTTCTTTTTCTTATGGCATTGCCCAATCGCACTTGCCTAAAGCGCTTGTTCCTGAAGAGCAATACGTCTACATAAAATTTAGATGCTTCGTGCTATTCCGTGAAACTATATGATATATGATATGCAATGTACACGTATCCGTAATATTAGTCTTCGATACACGCGTGAGTTGCTGTAGATACGTCTTAAAGATTTAAGAATATCCCATGAAAATGGAAATGAGGCAAAAAGAAAGTGTATATATTGCGAATTGTATAGAGTATCATTCTTTCATATATACAAATACAATTTATATTTTATACGTACATTACTTACGGAACATTTTACGATCGGAAACACGCACTACAATGAATCCCACATGCGATTTATATTAGTCCGTTACAATGTTTTCTTATTTAGGATCGATGCCGCGAACTGCGATGTGGCACGGAACTTTGGAACAAGCAATCTAACAGTTTCTTTTAGATCAGATTGATTGAACAGTTCGAAGGAGAACTGATTGAGTAACAGTATGAAGGGTAGTTGTGGTTCTTATGATTTCTCGACTGCCAAAATAGATCTAAACGAGACGAGCAATATAATGTTAATAAGTTCAGATAAGCGAATTCGCGTCGCTTCGCGATTCGCGGCTTCGCGTTGATCGACTTTAATGACCAGTCTTTCGCGGGCGGGAGATCGTTCTTTACTAAGCGAATCTATCGCACTTTATATATTTATCACTTATATCTTATATATATATATCATGTATATATATATATATATATATATATATATATATACAGTGAAAAGTAGGTTTAGACTTTCTTAAACAAAATGAAACAGAATGAACAGAAAGCTTCTAAGAGTATTTTTATCACACAGAGAGACATATGTATACATATACACATGTATACATTACATTATATACATGCAGAGGGGGACGTCTAACGTGTACACTTTGAAAAACTTGTAAATTATACTTTGTATAAGAAATTATTATGTGCAAAAATTGTATAACTTCGAGGGAGTCATTACATATAAATTAAATATTAATTTCTTTTAAATATGAAGGCGTTTTTGAAAATTTCAAGGTTAACTTTATTTTTTTAAATGGAATGTTATATTTTTTTGTCAGTTATAATAGAATGTTATATTTTTTCACAGAAAGTATATTTAATTTATTAACATATAAATGTATCATATGTATTCATTTTGGTAGCAGTTTTTATTATTAGTTTAGAATTATACCTGGTTACAACTGTCAATATTAAAACTGTCAGTTTTTCGAAAAGATTGACACAGTGTGTGAAATATCCATCGAGATGACTGATTTTCAGGATATTTTTCAATATACATAATTTTAGTTCTTTGTAATATTTTCACCGCGCGCATTATAAATTATAAGCATATTTTTTTCATTAGAAGTAAATTTTATTTTTATGATACGTATGAAGTTCATACGTATCATAAAAATTAAATTAAATTAATTGTTCATACTATGAACACAGTCCGACATCATTCATCACTGCATTGAATGACATAGAGTGAGAGTCGTCCTTATTTGTGTTAACAAATATCGCTGACTTATTCGTCTTATATTTATTTAAAATATTAAATTTCCAACTTTATTTTAGATCTATTAGACCTTTAAGGCCTAATTCTTGGTCAATAAATGATAATATATTTGTACGCAAAAATATAATATTTTATTTAAGAAAAATTAAGTTGACTTTGAAATCTTTGAAATACTTCACTTTAAAAAAAATTTATATTCTATACAATGACTTCTTTGAAATCACTCAACTATTATATGTAACAATTTTTTGTATATATAATTTGTAAGATTTTTGAGGTGTTACATTAGATGACCCACTCCGTAGACATATACACCACACGCGCGCGCGCGCACGCACACACACACACACACACACACACACACACACACACATTTATATGTATGTATGTATGTATGTATGTATGTATATACGTATATATAGGTGTAGGGTCCAAAATTATACACATTTTACAAGACTTTCTCGTGAACCAAAACACCACTTTACTGCTACAATAGACGTGGTGCTTGATTCGAGCCATGCAATTCGTTGAATCGACGGATTATACGAATGATTATTACTGATTGCGAATACTCGAATATTGTGCATTGTATGATTACTTCGTTTTATGCGCCCAAACAATTTAAAATTTCTCTACACTTTTTTTACACTATAGTTTGCATCATGCTAGTTTCATTTTTATTCTAAAAAAGTATGTATATGTGTGTGTGTGTGTGTGTGTGTGTGTGTGTGTGTGTGTGTGTCTGTGCACTTTTTTTAGAATAAAAATGAAATTAATGTACATATATATATGTACACACGCACACACCACATTTAAAAATTATATAAATTAATTTATTATTAAATACGAATGCGCTCAACTGTTCTTGAATTAAGCACAACCTCTATCGATTATAATAAAATGGTAGTCAAAAGCCGATTATCTTCAAGAAATTTAATAATTTTCTTTGGAAATGTACCTCTTAAAAAATAAATATTTTTATCAAACCTTCTTTCGTTTTGACCGCACATGTTGCTAGTTTTCGATAAGCATAATAGATATTTAAGGAACTCTCCAATTTTGACAATTCTGTTCAATAATCAATATTTATACTCAATTTTAATAATCAATACTTTGGACAATTTTACACGATACTTCATGCAGTCCTAATAATTTTTATAACTGATTTTTTATGACTGAATCTCGCTGTATACTTGACTATCAGTTTATTATAAATGTGTATTTCATCGAAATATATGAAGAAAGTGCACTGGAAAATGTAAGAAAATACTCTGTAAAATACGCTTTAGCCTATATGTGCGTACAAGCACACTCTATGGTGCCTCTCACTTAACTTATTCCACTTTAACACGATCGACTAATAAAATTTACAACGTATAGATCATAAATGATATTGTATATAGGTAATGGCGATTATACAACATAACTCTTTTAATAATTAGTAGTTACTAATGATGTGACGAAGAATGTTTCATTTATCTATCTATTGTTTACGTGATGATCTTTTAATTTCGTCACCATCAAATCTTGCATCTGCAAGCTCTTCAATTTTTGTTTACATCTTTTATCAAGATTTACCTTTCTAAATTCTTTGCACAGCTCATGTCATAAAGAAACTTGGAGAGCTTGGATTAGCGAAAAAGGCGCGTGCACGATGAACGAAATTTAAATATATTATACGTGATCATAAATAGGTAGAGATGGCTATTATTATAGAAGTAGAGACAATCAATAAACGTCATTAACGTGGCGTTGTGTGAAAATCAAATTTCTTTTCGCGATCTACTGGTGACAGTCTCGATATAAACGATTTAGTCAACGAAATACATGAAGTAGATTGATAAATTTCGTTTATAGCCATGTAAATCGGTGATATTTATGACCTCGATGCTCTAAGCATTTTGTTATTTTGTTATATAAATTATTATATCGACAATTATTATGTCGATTTGTTATTGGTGGTACAATTAAGAAAAAAGCAATCCGATATGATATGTAAATAAAAAATGTGAAATGATATCTTTTTATAAAACTGCACATTTTGGATTTACTGTATATAAAATGATTTCTCTTTTCCAATTGTAACACCAAGAACTAATGCCTAATCATTTTGTATAGAATATATTTTTGTTGATGAAGCTCAAATATATCATATTAAATGAAAACTTTATTTTTTACTATTTTATAAATTAAAAGGAAGAAAATTTGATTTTTAATTTATGGATGTTATAATTGAAGTTTCTATTTGCTTATAAATTCTTACAGTTTGAATATGGTCAAATTATGATTGACAAACACCATTTTAATATGTTAGTTACATTTTTTTCTCTTCAAGAATCATGATAATGAATTATTAAAATAATGGAAAAATAATGGAAAAGAAATATGTAATTGTAGATATGAATAAATAACTAATAATATATTGCAAAATAAATCTCGTAAAGGATCTCAGAATGCAAGTAGTGTTCGTGAATCGGCCGAAAAAGTATGTAATATAATTTTTATCATTAAATACATATATACATTATATCATAAACATGCAAATCGTGTACTTATGCAATCGAAATGTCAAGTGAATTAGAAGTGTACATACTTAGAAATTATTTAAAACGATAATTTAAGCTTAATATGTATAAGTACAGTTCTTTTTTCCTATAATAACTACAATAAATTTAATTAACGCATATAACATTGAACCAGAATAATAACGTAACGAGTCATACATAATAAGATCGAACGAGGAAGTTCGTTATTATCGCGGTTTAAAGTGTGATAACGCGCAATTTGCCCTAGTAAAAAGTTAGAAGACCGCATGTGGAGGATCTCGCGCAATTGCCTCTCTCTTTTTGCCTATCGTAAAACTTCAGATACCTCTGCTCTAGTTTAGACCAACTCGCCAATAAACTCTTATCGCCGATGTCCGACGGACTAATTCTAACTTAGTTAATATATTGCGCTAATCAAGTATCAATTACATAATCCCTATAAATCTCATCTAGTTCTAAACTGCGACTGCGATGGATTTGAACTTGGCGAATCTTTATTCTATATACGCGCGTTTTCATGGATTATGTGCCTATACTAGTCTGCGTTAGAGCAAGAATGAATTTAGGAGATATATCAAAATTCTCTAGTGCCCTTTTTTTCATTAAGATCCTTTTCCTTTTGAAGTGTGACGTAAATCCATGCTGGACCTATCTATGCGTATATTTCTATTGTAAAATATATTCTAGCTTGCGACTTCGCAACGATTATAATAGAAAACCTATTAATACATAAAATAAAAATCCGATGCCCGCATTTGATACTGCACTTTTTGGCAAGTTCCGTTAGTTTAAACCTGCGATTAAGGACAAATAATTAAATAATGATATTTCTATTTCTTCAGTTGTCTTCAGTTTTCTTCAGTCGCCATAAAATGTAATAACATGCATGCCGAAGAATATTAGGTAGTTCAGAAATTCTAAATCATTTAGAAAAGGTAATTTAGATATTCTATGCTAGAAAAAGAGTGATTTAGGTATTCTATTCTAGATTATTGTAAAAAGTGCCGTTTTGCACGTAGACACTTAGGCTACTGACGTTAATTCATACGAATGTGCAAAAAGTGGGACCGTACATCTGAAATCCGTTTTTGCCTTCTATCTATTATAAATCTATTATAAAAGCCGTTTTCTAATGCGTATCTAATCGAATTCGATATCATGCGGATACTAGATATAAAATAAATAGACAATCCGTATTTCGATCGGCGGGATTATGCTCGAATTTACAATCCCGTTTATCACACACACACACACGCGCGCGCGCGCGCGCGCGCACAAGGGTGAGAGAAAAGGAGCAGAGGGAAAGAGAAAGTGAGAAAATAATAATTTAAGCGGAAATTAGTATTAGTACTAGTAAGATAAATTGTACTGGAATGTAGAACGATATACATTCGGCTTCTCATCTATGTGTGTGAGGAGCTGCCGTTAGAAAACACCTGTCACGATCTTTATTTAAAATTATGTTTTATCTTTATCGATTTAGACAAGATTTACTCCCTCCGCTCATAGAGGACATGTTGATTTTTAAAAAATAGCGCAAATAGCATGATATACGTATTTTGTAATTTGTTTGAAGTAGATGATATTCGAAGGTATGCGTTTTTCATTCTTTTTTTTTAGAAGCAATCCCGAATTACTTCCAAAATTATCTTAAAGTTTTGCGATGAAATAATGAGAACATATTATCTACTCACTTTTGTGCGTTCATAGACATATTCGCTCTACGCACTTTGTGCAGAAACGATCGAATTTTTAATTTATTTACAACATTAACGATTTGTTTCACAAATTGACACAATAAGATATAGTGATTTGCGCCGGAATTGATTCTTAAATTCTCAGTTTCTGTGCGGAAAAGAATTTGCTGTTGAATCAAAACAATTCATTATTATTGTTTTGATATTGCAACAAAAGCATTAATTAGCAAAATTAATTTTTAGATCTACCAGAATTATCTAGCAAAGAAACAGTATTTTTAATAAATATTTTTACTCTTTAACTGATGAAATCTATTATCGTAAAATATATTGCTTCAGCAAACTTTTTTCTCCGTAATCTTTATACAGTTCTTTAACTTAATTAGGAAGGAATTAATTCAATTAAGAATCCACGATGGGTCTTCACTATTCTTTGCAATAAGTTAATTTTAATAATTTAAAAAGAAAGAAAAATATATTACTATTTTATTAAAATAAACTGTATTAAAAATAATCTAGTATCGTAGATAGATAAAATATTTGCGTTATATGTAAATAGTTATAAAAACAAATAAGAGATCCAATTGCAAATATTATATATAATCGAATTTAAGTAATAACTAATGATTAAGACAAACATTTCCTTCCTATCCGTTGAGAATCTAAGGATTGAAAAATTTAAATTTAATAACAAAGATTTCCTGCTTCATTTATAGAAAATTTGCGGAGTACATGCAAAACCAAAACGGCAATAATTTTTCGTACAACAATAAATTTTCAGTGAAACGGAAATACAGAGTATTTCAAATCTTAGCGGACCACTTTTTATCTGTGCATTATAAATACAAAGTTGATGGTTTGTATAAAGTTGATTATTTCTTACTAAAATAAGGTTTCTCAGAGATAAAGATAATTATATGATAAAGTTTTAGAAAAGATCTATTTAACAAAAAGAAAGTTTGCAATTTATATTTTCTAATAACTTTTATACTAATTTAATCTGTATAAAGCAAGACCAAATTATTTTACACGATTTAACTACATACAAGAAACTAAGTACTATATACAAGAAATTAAGTATACTTCCCAGGATATATTTTAATATACTTATCTACTAATCGTACTTTAAGATATCACAAACAAAATTATAGTTTGGCAATTATAAAAAATATTTTATAAACAATAATATTGCTTATAAAATTATTTCTATATATTAAAAACATTATTGTTTTTATGCATATACATACGTTTTTATTATCTTGCTCGCAATATGAAAAAAATCTCAATTTTATTATATATTTAATAACTAATAATATATATATATATATATATATATATATATATATCTCACTTATATTTACAATTTATTCAATATCTTTCTCTTTTGTTGTAAATTTAATGAAATGCTGAAATGTTTAAAAGTAATCAAAACAAATAATAAAAAAATGTTTAATCAAGCAACATCATCTTCATCTATGACTTGAAGAAACAAAGCTATTATAATATAATGTGATTATTGTTACTATGTATTGGTTCATCTTGTTGATAAAATTAATTACATATCATATCAAAATATATTTTCCGATTTCAGAGAGTTTTAAAGACAGATGTATTTACGAGATTATTTTATTCTCTTTCTATTACTATTATTAAACTGTCAACATTAATTGCCAAATTATATAATAGATTTTGATCATGAAGCTATCCAAGTTAATTAAAAACAAAAAATGAAAATAAAAATAAAACATAAAAATATATAATCACTATAAAATTTTCAATAAAAACATAATTAGGTTTTCACGATACCTCTCTCTCTTTCTTCTTATATATCTTATAATCTAATATATTAATTATTATAAAGGACAATTTACCCTCCGCACGGTTCTTATGAAAATAGAATTCCGATGAAATTGAATTTGATATACGCATTAAATTGTATAAATGTAATTGTATAAAAATATCACAATTCAATTTTAATTTAATAATAAATAAATAAATCTATCCTTGAACATCTCGTTTTTCTTATTGAATAAATAAATTTTCTAAAGGTTGTCGATTAAACGCAAATGCATGTTGCTTAATTTGCAATTATTTCTGTCTTTTATAAATTATACGAGAAAAGATATTCTCGACGAAAAAAAAACAATATAATAATATAAATAATATAAAAATAAAGTAATAATGTTTATTATGGAAAATTGACGGTTGGATTTGCAATTGTACTCCGCGTGTGTTGCGAAGCATAAAACTCTTCAATAATCTTTAGTAATTTCTAATTACTAACTAATACATACTCTTGTAACATATTAACATTGGCGTCAAGTATATATATTATGTTGTATTATATTAAATACAAAATGTCAAAAGAAGATATATGCGAAATAGTGTCTTCTATATTTTAATATTCCTAGATTAATATTTGACATATTCGATAATGACTCTTGTAAGATATTGTCGATATATATGTTATACGAAATACTTGCGTAGGTTATTTTATCAATCATTCCTATATCAATAATTAATTCACACACAGCGAAAAGTGGATGACAAAAATAGGTCAATCTTGTTCATTATATTTTTCATTTTTTGACTTTTAGATATAAACATTCTATTACCTTTTTAATAAAGGTACTTATTTGGACAAAAAAAGGGATAAATAATTGACGAAACTTCTTGTCATAAATGATAAATACAGAAAGTATTAAGGACTCTCCAACATTTTAAATAAATAAAGATTGAGTTAAAAATCCAGTTTTCGATGTGTAAGGATTAATGAAAGATATATGTGATATATTATCACAAAAGCTTATAAATTATTACTTTAGCAATTTTGAGTGCAATGAATTAATCTCTTCGATATAAGATTTACAATACTATATCGATTCTTGTATCTTTTCCTTTTCTTTAATGCATTGAAAGATATCATATATCCGAAAGTCATGTATGAGACATCAACACGCAACATAATGACAGATGAGATTATAACGATTCTGATATTTTTTCTGTAAAAATATTTTGCAAGTGTCCTTCCAATTGTGAATATAAATAGTGCGTTCTCAAAAATCTATGACAGATTTAGATTTAGACAAGCTTGTAATTGTCCATCATGATGGTCCATTTATAAACTGCGACATCGACGAACACGTAGAAACCTATGTAAAAATGTATAACAGGAACGTGATAAAACGATTTATAGATGATACAAATATCTAAATAGATTAAAATAAATCTAAATAGACTAAACGCGTCACACGTCATACTTTATACACGCATATACACGTAACATACATAAGCGTATCTAACTTTGAAAATATGTTATGAAAATATGTATATGTACACACCACACCACACACACACACACACACACACACACACACACACACACACACACACACACACACACACACACACACACACACACACACACACACACACACACACACACACACACACACACACACACACACACACACACACACACACACACACACACACACACACACACACACACACACACACACACACCCAGAAGATACACACGTAGATAAATGCTAATATTTTCAAGAATTACGTGTAATATTCGATTTGTCAAATATTGTACATTTGCGGCAGCATTACTTATATAATTATAAATATAAAGATATATGTATGATACACACACACACACACATATATATATATATATATATATATATATATATATTATATGTGTATATAAGTATTATATTACCGAATATTAGTAAAAATTGAATATATCATATCTTACTATTCTCTTGAAAAGTTTTTATTGTCTTTTAATACCTCGTTATTACTTATTTATTTACTTTATTTTTTTTCAAATTTAATAACTAATAATAACAAAGATATTGGAAGAAAATATTTTATAAAGGTATGAAATATATGATTATAAACAGATATGCATATGATAAATTGTTACATCCCGAGAACTCCACGACTTTTTCTTCGCGAATATCCTTAGATTTATTAGGTTTATTATATCATACATGTAGCACCGACGAGGTACTCGATGGACAGTCGTGTCCATATCGTCCGTCTTTATCACTCTTGTGTCTAGCACGGAAGAGAACCACAAAAACATGCACGTTACCTACGCGAATAAGGATACAGCTAAACGCGTTCATGACCAATCTCAGGCTTCTCTCTGCTCTCAGGCTTCTTTCTACCAATTTTATTAAATTTTTAGTGAACAAAATTGAGTGTTTTCTGAACGCAGTCATTAATATATCAATGCACTTGTGTATCTATCAGCATATTGAGTGCTGAGTGTGGTTGAGAGTGGTGACTTTGAGGTTATATTGTTTTGTTAGTGTTAAATTATAGCGTAAGCCTTATTATAATTAATTAGATACATCAAGATGTCTGAAGACGAAGTAGAAAGCTTTGAAATTACTGATTATGACTTGGATAATGAATTTAACATAGCTCGTCCTCGACGTAAACTTTCGAAGAAACAACAAATGCTAGGTACAATATGTGCTACACAATGTTATTATGTCATAAGATGCAATGATTTTATTAAGTTTTATTAAATTAAGAACAATTGGTATTTTATAAATTCTAAATTTTCACATTTATTTTCTTAAATTTTTTGCTCTCTTTAAATTTTAATTATATATATATAATTGTTACTAAAATCTTTCACATAAACTGTAACAGTGTTATTATTTTTGAATAACAATTTATTTTTTCTTAATAAATATAGGAATATGGGCAGATGACAGCGATGAGGATGAATTATCTGCCAGACCATCTTTTAAAACTTTTAATAAGAGTTCTAAGAATTATACAGCACCAGTTAATTTTGTTGCTGGTGGTATTCAACAAGCAGGAAAACCAAAAGAAGATAAAGATGAAGAAGATGAGGAAGAAATTGGAGAATCTCAAACAAAGTATAGCTCCAGGTAATATTAAAATCTTCTCTGAAAAATTATTCTCCTTGATTTTAACACAACAAATAATTTTTACATATATATGCATTTCATTTTTTTAATTTAGTTCCGAAGATGAGAAGCCAAATAATTCAAAATCATATCCATCCTTTTCTTTAAATTTGAATAGTGATATTGCTGGTTTACGTAAAAAGCGCAATCAAGTAAATCCATTATTGATGAAAAGTGGAATGGGTAGTTGGGAAGTACATACAAAGGGTATTGGTGCTAAATTACTGCTGCAGGTATTTTATAGGAAATAATTTGTATAAATCGGTAAAAAATAATAGAATAATAAAAAAATATTCTTGATTTAGATGGGATTTGAACCTGGTAAAGGTTTGGGTAAACAATTGCAAGGAATTAGTGCACCAGTAGAAGCACATCTTAGAAAAGGGAGAGGTGCGATTGGTGCATATGGTCCAGAAAAAACACCAAAAATTCTCGACAAAAAGAAAGATGACGATGGGGAAGAAACAAAAGAATCCAAGTCTAAAGTATCTCAATGGCGGAAGGGTGATAACAGTAGTAAGAAAAAAGTCAGATACTGTTATAGAAGTATAGATCAAGTTTTGGAAGATGGGAAACTGAAGCCTAATAGAAAACTTCCAGTGTCTAGTGATATGAGCAGGGTTAAAGTTATTGATATGACAGGGCCAGAGCAAAGAATTCTTAGTGGATATCATGCAATAGCTGGCGGTCAGCAATGTCCTGATGAGACCATTGTTACATCTGATAAGAAATCTAAAGTGAATTTTGCCCTGCCTGAATTGCAGCACAATTTAAATTTACTCGTAGATATGTGTGAGCAAGACATTATTCAAAATGATCGGCGAATGAGACATTTAAATGATCGAGTAATTTCTTTAGAAGCAGAAAAAAAGAATTTGTCTAAAGTTGTGGATCAACACAGCCAATTGATTGGTACCTTGGAAAATGTGCTCGTAATCGTGGATAAACTGATGAGTGAAACGAACGAGTTATCGCTGCAAGAAACCGCAGAAGCTTTCAAAAATTTGCAAGACAATTATTATGAAGAATACAAGCTGTACGAACTTGGCGAATTGGCCGGTAGTTTTGTGGCACCGAAAATAAAAGATTGCTTGGTCAATTGGAATCCTTTAATGCAACCAAAACAGCCAATTAAATTATTTGAACAGTGGAAGGATATTTTGGAAAATGGAACTAATGCAACACTTCAAACACGAACTATGCAATTGTATGATCAATTGATATGGAATGCATGGATGCCCTCAATTAGAGGAGCTATACAGTAAGTAATTCTTAATAATAAATTTTAATAATTTATATATAATAAATTAAGAGTAATGAAAGGATTAAAGGACAATATTAATGTTTTTGTTAACACATGTTTTTAAAACTTTTGATCTTTATTTTTAAAATCTGTGTATTAAATGCTACATATAAAGGGATTAATGGCAAAATTCGCAAATTAAGATGGAAAACAACTAATAGCGAAAAAATTAATCATTATTAGTTCTCATCAGCATCAATATAACAAAAAATTGAAAAAAATCCTCAGAACATAAAAAATAAGAAAAAATACAACATGAAATTCTAATATTGAGATATCAGTGATAAAATCAAAGAAGTGAATAGATAATACCGATACATAGATGAATTGAACAAATAATACTTTTAAATAATAATGTATGTATGTAAATGATGTAATGATGTAAAAGTGTTTTATGACAAAAGTTAAGAGGCTAGATAGATCAAAACTAGACAAACAATAATAAATGAATAAGAAATAATTTTTGTACAGTCTAGCAGTCCATTTTGGATTAAAACTATGTGATCTGTGACTTAAACATTTTTTTCATAACCAATTCTTCATCAGTAGCGAGAATTATATTGAGTTCAATAATATAAAATCAATTCATAAATGTTAAAATCATAAAAGAATCAGAAATGAAATTTTAATAGATTTGGGATTTTGGGAATTCTGTCAACCAAAATATTAAAAATTACGTGACAACAAAGTAGAAAATCTAGAATTATAAATAAGAAAATAAAAAAGTAGAAAATAATAGCTTTGATTATTATCAAAGAAGAAAAAATGAAAAATTACGGCAAAAATTAAAATTTATAGCATGTCGTAATTAAAAATATTAATTTTTCATAATATATGGTTATAAGTGCAATAATTATATTAAATTTTATTAACTACAAATTGGTGCTAATTTTTAATTTTAATTTTTAGTGCATAGATACAAATACAATATTTATGTTAGATTTTTCTGACATACATTATTATTTAAAATGTTATTTCTGCAATTCGTTTGTACATCATTATTATCTGTTCATCTCTTTGATTTTTATACCGCTGATAATATTACCTCAATATTAGAAATGTTATACTTTATGTTATACTTTTTTCTTTCTTTTTATGTTATAAGGATTTTTTCCTCAATTTTTTATTGATGCTGATGAGAATTAAGTAAAGTTCGTAACATTCATTTTAAAATATCATAAGATTAATTTTTTCGTCATTAATTGTTTTCCAATTTGCTCGAATTTAGTCGATAATTCTTTTATATTGCTTTGCAACGACCCGAATATTATTTTTTTATTTTAATTTTTTTTTAATTTTTAAAAGAGATACATAAAAAATCATTTATTTATATGTATTATTATCTATTTTAGATATATTTTAAGATATAATTTTATATATTTAAAAAATATATATATAATACATATATGATAATACATATAAATAAATGATTTTTTTATATATCTCTTTTTAACTTTCTTTATAAACAAATTAGGCAATGGACATGTAGACAGCCTGAACCTTTAATTGAATTACTAGAATATTGGATGCCATTATTACCCAATTGGATTCTAGAAAATATATTGGATTTATTAGTATTGCCAAAGTTAACATTAGAAGTGGAGGAATGGAATCCTCTAACCGATACTGTACCTATCCATACATGGATTCATCCTTGGTTGCCATTATTACGTAAGTATATATAACTTTGTTTATATATATATTTGATCATATAGACTTATATAAACAAATTATTATAAATAATAAACTAATTAATAAACTAAATAATAAATTTTTTATATTATTTAGGGAATCGTTTAGATACTTTAATCTATCCAATAATACGTAGAAAACTCGGATCTGCATTAGGAGGTTGGCATCCATCAGATAGATCTGCTAGACTGATGCTGCAACCTTGGGCAGATGTATTTAGCAAGGGAGATATGGAAGCATTTTTAGTTAAGAACATTATTCCAAAATTGCAAATAGCTTTATCCGAATTTGTTATAAATCCACATCAACAACATTTAGATCAGTGGAATTGGGTATATGAGTGGAAGGAATTAATTCCTGTTCATATTATGGCAGGATTGCTTGACAAGTTCTTTTTTCCAAAGTGGTTACAAGTCTTGGCACTCTGGCTTAATCATTCACCTAATTACGATCAAGTTACAACTTGGTATATGGGTTGGAAAGGAATGTTAAGCGACAAATTACTATCGGAACCAGTAATAAAGGGTATGTTATTTCTTACATTATAATATTAAAAATTTACATTTTTCTCCTTATAGTTTATAAAAATATCATAGATATAATATAAGATATCAGAGATATAAATATAAATCAAGAGTGTAAACAATGAACCATTTAAACTGAAGTTAGATGCTAGATATATTTTAATAAATATTAACATTTATTATGCACATAAAACTTCATTACTGCCATGTAAACGATTCGACCTTCAACATAGTCATTTTCATTGCGAAAATAATTATTAAAAGACAAAATTAAATAAATCGAAATAAAATAAACGTTATCCTATTATATGTTAAATTCGATTAACAAAAATTCGAAGCGCTTTACAGTTGTCCGAGGTATAAAATTTTTAGATATGTAAATATGATTTACAGAACATTTCAAGAAGGCATTGGACATGATGAATAGAGCCGTTAGTGGGCCACAAAATCATCAACCTGGCGCACTAGAACAAGTTTCATATTTAACAAGTTTAGAGAGAACTCAGCCAACGATATCACAAATAACACCGATTGTGCAGCCGAGAATGGAGGTATAGAAATTACGCATTATTTCTTTAAATTATTTAGAGTTATTAAAGAATGACTCAAATAATACTACGCATATAATTGTATGATTCAAGTAAGTACTATTGCTATATTTTCTAAGATATTATATTACTGTTTTCCTTACAGAGACTTGCAGAGGCAGTACGAACAGCCTCCCAAATTCCGCAGGGTTTCAAAGATTTCGTACAAAAGAAATGTGAGGAGAGAGGTATATTATTTATGCCGATCCCGAATAGATATAAGGAGGCTAAACAAGTGTATAAAGTAGGTAACGTTCAGGCATATATCGACAGTAATGTCTTATTTGTATGCCATAATGGTACAAATTGGATGCCAACGCATATAAATGCCTTGCTGGATATGTCTGAACTTTAATAATATTTGTCTTAATAATATTAATAATAAGTATATATTATATTACTGTTGTAAATATATAATAAGATATTTCTTCGAAATTGGAAGAGTTGATTATTTTATCAGTTTACATTGTATTTATTTATGTCTAAATTGATGTCTCTTTTGTATTGATACTGTAAAATAAACCGATATATTTTGGCACATGTAGTGATTCCTATTGTAGTATTGCTCATTATACATTCATATTAACACTTGGAGTAATGAAATTGAGTGTATAAATGAAAGGAATTTACACATATACATGTATGTATGTACATGTACATGTACATACATACGTACACACGCATAGGGTACTATTTTAATTTTCGTATTGAAACATCTTAAAAAATTAACATCTTGGAAGCATGAAAAAATAAAAAAAATTTTCTGTATTACAGTTTGCTGTTATTACCTAAGCCACTTATTCATTTGATATAAATAATACCAGGTGTGGATTCAAGAAACTATCTACCCATATTTATTCAATATATAAGAATATTTCAATCATAAAGTTATAAAAATTCGATACGAATCTCATAAAATAATAATATAATAAATTTTGTCTCTATATTCCTATGAAGAGATATAAAGAAAAATACAAAAAGTTGATTCTTATTAGGTTTTTCATGTTTTAACTATCAGAATTGCAATTTTCAATATTTTTTAGTTTGACCAACGAAATATTGTTATTAAAAAATTGTACTATTAAGAATCATTGAAATTAAAAAATCGATTTTTAATCGAGTTTAAAGATTGTCAGTTCTCTTAAACATTACTAGTACAGTAATAATAATAATAATAATAATAATAATAATAATAATAATAATAATAATAATGAAATAACTATAAATAAAGATTAGGAAAGATTACCATTCTTCAAGATCGATTTTTTTTTTATTTGGATTTATTTTTTTCAATAATTTTATCGCTCGATCCTTGTTCGGTGAATAACGGATTGTAGGCGATCGATGTAGAAGATCAACCGTGGCACACGAGACGACTCGACTCTCGTAAATTTACATCTATGATTTGTGGTCGGCCGCATCCGCCCGCGCACTGGACCAAACGAGACGCGGTGCGCCGACCGTGCCCGAAAGGTGACGAAGGCGCACGATTAGTTCGTTCGTATCACGCTCGCGTAACGCATCGTTTCGGTTGTGTCGCGCGCTCGATCCGCGCGTTTCACTCACGCACGCGTCGCGGGATATGTACATCGTTGTCGTCGTCATTATTCTCATCATCAAACCGTGTCGCCTGCGATCACGAGTGTGCGTCGTCTTTGAATCGGAAACACGCGTGCGATCGTCATCCTCGAATCCTTCCGATTGCGATTGCGTGATCACAAGTGCGTTTTCGAAGATACGCGCCCTAATCGACGACGCATTTTTAAAAATACGCGCTCTTCATCAAAGCTCAATTGTGAAACGATCGCATCGCAGTGAGAAAGCATCGTTTTCAAGAGAAATTCCATCATTAAGACGAGCGACGAGTCTTGTCTTGTCTTGTCTTGTCTTGGAAAGAGGTGTCGTCCAGAGAGGTGCGAAGTACGTCGATCGTCAATTATCGAACGAATTGTCAAGTTGATTATCGATACTTAGAAGTCGGTCGAGCACGAAATCCGCACTCAAAAAAAAATTCCCGTCGATCCTTGTGCTCGACACGTCGGATGGACCCCGACCGCGAGGAAGCGCAAGCCGGTACGTTCAGCATCCCTTCGGAAAGTGTACGCGCGCGTCGCGTGGCGCGTCGCGACGTCGAATTTGCGCGACGCGGCGCGGCGCGTCGACGACCGCACTGCTGACGACCGCCGCCGTTGAGATCGCCGAGGTGCGAAACGAGCAGCCTTCGTTTGCGGACGAGGAATATCTTGACGAGGCTCGTTATGGATTTCCACCCGATGGTGAGTGCTTATTAATAAATATTATAAATGTCCTCCTTTCGCTCTCTTATTAGCGCTCTCTTAGTAGATTAAGTAAACGAAACTGCATTTCAAGAGCGTCATTCAAATTATTGAGTCGTATCGATTGTGTGATGTGTTCCGTGAAATTCGATCGCATTCGCATTGGATGTTGCGCAAACATCGAAAATATCCCTCGCAAATAAGTTTTATAAATTATCCGTGTAAATTTGTGTTTGTAATATCGATTTATTTGGAATAGACTCTTGGATTCCTTCATCCTTTAAACAATAGCGTGCTAATCTCACAAAAATACCGTTGCAAAGAGTGCTATCTAATTCAAATATCCAATCTATTTATATTGATGAAAGTTAACATACAGATATTTTTGCCGTGCATCGATTGTTTTATGAACCAGTGATAAAGACATTTATCATTATTACGAACAGGAATTCGATTGAGTCTGCAGACACTATTATGTCATCAAGACTAATACGTACGAGTATTGGCCGACATCATGTATTCTGACTCTCACACCCATGGATACTCTCATAACCATGGACGGAATGATAATGGCCGCTAGTAATTTACGATTCCTGGAAAAGATTATTGCGTTCGGTCCATTCGTGCGCCGCATTTATCGCGATCGATCTACTTTATATAAAATATGCGAAAATGGCTCGGCACTCGAAAAATGCCTGTCGGCAGTCTAATCAACGCGAACACGTTGTTCTTTAATTATTAAGTTATTAAGTTGTTGCTGTAATCAAGAGGAACAAAGATGAAACAAAGTTATCGAAAAGTCCTCAAATTCGTTTTAGCAAGTTGCCTTTTAGAAAAAACATCGAATAATCTCACATCTTAAATTACCTATTTCCATGTTAAACATCTTTGTTATTAATTCATATCTGACAAAAGTTGACATAAGCGATGATAAAGAATTTCTCTCGTGTGCATAATTCTTTTCCATCAATCTATTTTTTTTTATATATATTTTTAATATTATTAAAAGCAGAAATTGCACATCTTGGACATTTGAAGATTTATACATCGATTTTATACATCGGCATTATAATTATAGCGTACGTTATAATCATGTTAGTAGTAATCACAGAAGAAGAGAACAAGAGAAATGCTGTTAATCGTAATTAAATTTTCTTAAAATTGCACGCGCGCACATGGACATCATTTCGTATACATTTGAATTTGACGACGGATCGCAATCACGGATAACAAAGGAACAGCCAAGTCAAGATGGGTGGAAGGTCAAGATCGAGCTTATTCACTTCGAAAATGGAAACTCGCACTCATGCAACATCGTAATTAATCGCCAGAGCCTTGTCGTAACATCCGCGGGACGGAGTGAGACGCTTATAATCGTGCAGAAATAACTCGTAGGAATTTTACGCGCGCGTTATTCCGTTGGACATTCGTCCAACTGCGGTCGGAGTCGGATGAGGTCTTTAGGTTAAGTATCACGGATAGCGATCTTTTGACCGTGGGCATAATCTTTTAACGTGTGCTTTCATCTTTCTTGAAAGAAAACTCATTTGAATGTTGCAGAGTGTCTGATCTTTGCAGTTATACGTACTCACATTAGCATGCATCATCGTCATCGTCGTCGTCGTCGTCGTCGTCGTCGTCGTCGTCATCGTCGTCGTCGTAGCGTGTCGGCTATTATTTCAACTTCACCGCGCATTCCTCTTCGCAATTACTACCTGGTTTTTGCTTCCTTCTCGCGGTCAAGTCCTTGGAATCGCGAATGAAGTCATTTCGAGGAGAGGAAAAGTGGCACCAGCGAAATCGTTCGCTCTTTTTATCGTCGATGCACACTGTTATTCAGTGTGCGATATAAGTTTCGTATGATCATAACGATGATCGTAGAATCTGTATTACAGACTATGTATTAACGATTGAAATTAAGATTGCATTATGATCCAAGACATTTATAATTATGCTATTTAGATTGCTTAATCACGCTACAATTATGATCTAACGATTAATCATTATCTTAATTGACAATTTGAGCTTTTGTACTCGCTTTTCTTAAATCTTTGCATTGCAAATATAAATTTAGAAAAATATCACAATAGAATACACATTAGAATATTTTTTAATTATTTCATCAGTGTAGTATTGAACATCTTCTATCTTCATCGTTCTATTATTTATTAGTATGTTTAAAAGATAGGATATTATTGATTAAATGGTGGTGATTTAGAAGTCGAAGATTTCTAATCCCACGATCTTTATCTATTTTGTTTGCATAAATTAATTCTACGTTTTAAAACCACTCTCAATTTAATTTCAATTTTCAATACGTGTGCTATATAACTATTTATATACAAGTAAATGTGCATAATGAATGTCTTCTTTCTTGGACTTTTCAGAGAATGCTTAAATACTACATTTTACGCGTGTATAATTCTTCTATAAATTAACTCGGATATATTCTAATTTCCATGCGTGGGTGATCATTGCATCCGTCGTTCCACGTCTCTCGAAGATCGTCTTCTACGATTCGTTTCTTTGACCGATGCTTGTAACTGCTAACTTATAACCATACTTACGCCATACGGGACACGTTTTAGTCTGGGATAATTTATGATTGCTTTCTTAAAAGGATGGATCCCGAACGTTGAAGAGTACGCATAAATGATGAAATTGATTACAGTCTCGCGCGCGCATAAACTTGAGAGGAATGAGATTGTTTAAGTTGGTTCCGCGCTGATTGCTGGTCCCAATCGTGTTTTCTGTATGTGCGAGAGACATTCCTTAAAGATTATACACATAAATATCTACAATTTAATCTCCTCTGAGATTTACGATGATCAAAATGACAAGTGGACACATCAGTATAATCAGACCTAAAGTATCGTTTAATGTAGCTTGATTTTGTAATGGCTTGAACGAAGATACTTGAGAGAAATGACACATTTGACAAAAAGATTTGCGATAAATTATTAAAAATGAAACATTAAATTTTCAGCTAAAATATGTATGAAATCAATTGCATTCGTCTACACAGACAACATTAAATCGATTAGATATTTTTGATGATATTTTTGTATACTATTAATACCATTATATTATAAAATAATTTTTATCTTGTAACGTGTTTCTATCAAAATTATATCAATTTTCTTAACTTCTTGAGTGTGAAATTTCGAAAGTGGATCTAAAATGTGTAGAATATTTTTGTGTATTGATTTAAATGACAATTTATCATATAAAAGATTTTTGAGGTCACTAAATATGAATTTAAACAATTTCAAATTTCAAAATTGCGGATTGAATATGACGCAAAACTATTAACTAGATTTTATTAATATTATTATTTGCAACTTTTTTAATAACCCATAAAAGTGAAAGTTGTTAAACATGAATTTGAGCTTAACGTGATAAATAAATTTTAAAATGATGAATCCAATGTGGTGGAAAATTTTACAAAATTTATGATAAAAGATGTTATTATAACTAAACAACTCTCGAAATTGTCAATAAATTAAGATAAGAGCGGAAAGGGCTAGTGAGAATTTAACGCGATAATCATGACGCAATATTATCTTACGTATAATTAATAATTTCGTTTATTTAATAAAATAATGTGGACAATCAATTAGATAATCGGGATAAATATAAATTAATGAAGCATCGATAAGCTTGTGATATATAAAGCTTATGAGATATAAAGAAGAATAATCTATAAATTGCAGGATTTATCTTAAATCTTTATATGAGTAACTGAATATTGATAGAAAGTGTAGCAGAACGAATGGGATAATTGATGTTGATGTTGATAAATCAGGCTTGTTTGTGATTATCCGTGCAATCTCGAGCAAACCGCTGTTAATTTATAATCTTTAACATCAAACGGAACATACAAAGTGCGTATTTAATTAAACCGCGAATTATAATACGCGTTTTAAAATATAAATGTATTGGTCACGTAAAAAGTATAATTTTCGTATTTTTAATACATATTTGTCAATTGTGTATTTCACGAATTGAGCAAAACAATTGTTTTGATCATTTATATCCATTTCTAAAAAAGGCATGTCAAGTCGATACTCGAATATATATCGAAATTATTGTTATCGGTTTTTCGTCGTTATGTCGATTAGGTCTCTCGCTGCATTCATTAAGTATACATATATTCCAAATTGTTTATGCCTATCTATTTTAGGGTAACGAATCTGTGAAGATTCAACTGCAATACTTTTTTATAAATATAAATATATAAAAATAATCTAAGCCAAGTTTCACAGATTTGTAACCCCCCCATTAAAAAAATTGTGTTAATTGTGTTACTTACCGATCCGATGCGCAACAGCGGAGTAAATCTGCCACGTAGCTACGATGATTCTGTAACACAGAAACAGAACATTCAAATTACAACAGCGCTCTAAATGATAGATATTTTATAAAATAGCTTTTACATATATTGAATCTACATATTTGTTTTTCAATTAAATATTCAAAATAAAATAATTTTCATTAAAAATCTTTATAGAAATAATATTTTAAACCGTTTTTCTTTCCCGAAAAAAACTATTAATTTTAAATTATCGAAATTTATTAATCCAAATAAATATGAAATTGATTAATTTTATATCGAGAAAGAAAATGTATATTTACCGCAAGGTTGCTCCGCCGGTGCTCGATGCCTTCTCCTAGGCCTCCTCCTCCTCTCAAGATGTCGGGTCGTCGGATGTCCTCGCAGCACAAGACACTCGCGTAAAACACTCGCGAATTGTTATAATCACGCGCGGACTAATTTTAAATAAAAGTTCGGTCACTTGTATGGCAGACGGCTTGTGCGGCGCGACGAACTGATTGCAGTTCGTTCATTTACTTGAAAATCGGCGGCGGAAAAATGACGGTCGATTAACAAAACCGACCGATTAACTTGAGCCACATGAGAGCCATTGAACGATTCGTGGCTATGCCACGTGTTAGTACATTATTAATAACAATAATATTATCTAATGTTAATATTAACGTTACTAATAACAGTGCAACGGATTACTATTAGCTTCTTCGTCTTTGGGATTCCGATGGGGAACCCAAAGGAATCCCAAAATTCCCTCGGAATACTGAGCCCCTCTGCCACGTCAGGCCATTGGAGGGGTTATCGTTTATAAAAATTCATGAATATCAAAGAAATAAATCACGTTTATATATTTATATATATTATATATTATTATATATATATATTATATTATATATTATTTATATAATATATATATATATATATATTTATATAATTATATATATAATATATTATATATAATTATATATTAATATATTATATATATATTTATATATAATTATTTATATATTATATATTATATAATATTATATATATATATATATTATATTATATTATATATAATATATTATATATATAAATTATATAATTATATATTATAATAATTATATATAATATATATTATAAATTATATAAAAAAATATATAATTATATAAATATATATATTTATATATTATATATATTTCGTTAAAAATTTGTCATTTCGATATGCTTACGAGTCGTTAATCGTGTGTTAAAAAGCATTTACTATTACATTCATAAGATACAACACAATTAGCATTAAAGAAATACGATGTTGCGGGATAGGTCACACCCCTACGAACGCCGGTGAGACATTGATAGCGCGCGGAATGTTTGTAAACACGTGACGTACCAGCCGCGGCATGTAAACTTTTAACTAAAACAACAGTTTGGCTAGACGAAATTCAACACATATCACAAATCAAATTTAATTTCCATGAAGCGTTATAATATCTTTCGATAATGAAACATTAAATAATATAATCGTTATATTTTAAATTTCTAAATTTCTATTGTCATACATTTGCTCTTTTTTCATTTAGAGTGCATTTGTTTGGACGCTTGTGCGCTGGAAACATTGTTTTAGTTTCCTTTGACATGAATATGAATAATAAAAATAAAATGATGCTTATGGCGCATGAGCGTCCAAAACGAACACACTCTTAATGGACTCGTTACAATTTACTTGAGATACATATATAGATATATCTTATATATTTTGTTATAATACGACGATTGATACAACGATTGATACAATAAACTAACTATATGTATTACAAAATGCAAATTGCACTTAAATCGGTGATAATTTCAAAGCAGAGAAGCACCCTTCCAGGAGATATTGAAGATACTCGAATTAGATCATTAAAGAAAGCCCTTTAGAATACGCAGCCCTTCCGTCGTGTTAAGGCAATACTCGTCGTTACAATATCGTTTACAAAAATAAATTATTATTGTGCTTCAAAAGATAAGCGTTGATCAGTGAATACGAGTTAGTTTCCGCCGCCCGGAATATTCAAACAAAACAAGTCTTTTGATATGTACGTATAAATCCGACAAATTCATAATTGCGCGAGCTATCACCGTTTATTATAACATGCATCGTAAGATGTTCTGAACATCGTCTAGAATTCGTCGCGACTTCGATTCGAAAAGAAAATATGAAAATGCGGAGCGATACGCAACACCACCTGCCCGCACCCGAGCGTGGTCGGTGATTGAATGATAACGCGTTGCCCGCGCGTATACAATACCCGTCAATTGTAAACAAAGTATCAAGGTCGCGCGTTTATTATATCGCTATCTCAAACAAAGATTTCAATGTTTATAACAAAATTATATAATATAAGGTATACATCTTTCCGTTGAGCTTTACACACGGAAGAAATATCAGGAACAGGAATAAATATTAAATTTTGGAAATGAAAATTCGGAGTAATGTCAGTTATGTTAATATTAGTAATTATGTGAGATTTTAGTAGCAAGATTATATAATATGTAATGTAAATATTTTATATAAAAATATATAATATTAAAAAATAAATGGCGCGCGCGAAGCGCACGTTTTATACTGTTCTAGTACCTATAAAAATTATAGTAGCAGCATGTAATAATTCATTCTAATTGAAGAGAATTGGATTTAATATCGATTTTTTCCAATGTATGGAACATCTGAATATATCGTATGTAACATCTGAATATGTTTTCAAGATAATTATAGAAAAATTAGTTACAAACATTTAGTAGTAATAAATTCTTCATAACCTTATGGCTAATCATAACAGCGCGACAGTCTGATTTAAAACGATGCCATTTTGGTGGCTAGATTTCTTATTACCTCTTTAGCATATTATACCTTTCTGACTAACTTTTTTTCACATTTGCAATTCTCTGCGAGATCCTAGGTCTGTGTCGGACGTGACGAGATTGTAATGGAAGATCCTTCGTCGATGAATGAGACTTTTTTTCTTCTGGGACTGATTGTTTTCAGTGTGTATTTTATCAGCATTCTGTTATGACTGCGGTAATAATTCTACTATACAATAAGTACTATATGCTGATGTTGATCTCGCGTTTTATTATTTCGAGGAAATTTTAAAATGTTGCTAATTTTACTGATATTACATAACTTACATGATGTAAAGATATCGAATATGTTGTATGCGAGTATCTAAACATTGAGACAGATATAAAATAATATATTACTATTATATAATAATAGTTGCAACGTACTATTTCACTTTGGACATATGTAAGTCTATATTTTTCGCGAAAGAATGCATGTGTGGAAGAAAAAAAATTTATTAAACGATTAAATAATATGAAATTACATTTCCAGTTTTACGTTTCATATAAAATATATTAGATAAATAGATTAAAAGATTTTGTAAATTGTTTTTTTATAATTTTATGTTAATATTTTTATATTCGGAATAATATTTAAGAGCAATGATAATATATAAACAAAATCATAATATAATTTCATTTAAAAAATCGAAGATATAGATGAATGAAGAGTATAAATTCATATTGTCGTTATCGAAGTGATTAAATGGAGCGACTCATGAGCGACTACATGTGCAACGGTGTATATCTATGATTCTTGGGACACTCGCGTGACCAGTCGACGCAATGATGACGAGTGGTGCAAAAAAAAAGGCAGAGGATAAAACATAGCGCAGCATCCATTGCGAAGCATCTTCGCGGCGATCGACAATGGCGATCACGTGTGCGGTGGCGCTTATGTGAGCGTATGTGAGCGGTGCATGTGTGTACAGCATAGCCTCATGTCGTCCATATTCCGCACGGGTGTCCCATAGACGGCAATGAGGAGGTTGAAGGGAGACGGGTCGTTCGTATGAATGGGAGCTTCATTCATGCGGTTCATTTCTTGCAACGTGACTACGCGTCGGGTTTCGATTTATTCACCGTACGAACAATGAACCGGAAGGGTTTTTATAAAGGGCTGATACGTTGACACGATCGGGCGATCGGCCTATGTGATCTGTCGCGATTTACAATGAATTCGTTATCGGTCGTAATTTTATTCTTCTGCTCGCATTTCGTAAAAAGTCTTGAAAATAATAGATAAAATCGATAAATTAAATTAATATTTACAAAATATTTTCATTCTTATCCATGAATATTAAGTTTAATCTTGGTTTAATTTAGTCTTTATCATTTTCTAATTCTTAGAATTAAAAAAAAAATAAATAAAAAAAGTTAAATAGAGATTAAAGTTAATTTATTTATCGATAGCAATAAACATCAGTATTTATAAATACAATATTTTTTGTAAATAAAAAGTTTGCAAGACGAATTTCTTTTGATAGCCTAACATTGTCTCTCTGTCTTTTAGCTGCATTTTTTTAAATTTCTACAATTTTTTTCTTTTCAAAAATTTCTACGCGAATTTGACTCTTCATCAAATCAAGCGGCGGTGGATCGGTACAACAGATAAGATCATCGTGGTCCCTCTGTCGCGATGGCGGAGATATACGCAACGTGGCATATCACAAGACGTAACATAAATACTCGATCGCAAATCCGATTTTATATCAGATCGATCTGTCCGTCCGTCCGTCCGGTCGTTATTCTTCGCTCGGAGGCTTGTCTTTATAAGGAGCAAAGGTTGCTTACGTGTCTGCGTATAACGTAGATATTCATATCGAATGGTTCTCTAAATACTATGTCGACTGGCCCGCTACTTGGCGAGACTTAAAAATCAAATTGGTTTGATGAATAGTTTGTGCGACACATAGAATTGCGAGTGATTTCTTGTTCACGCGATATAAGAAACGCGCGGCACGATTTACGATTCATATTTTTATAATTCATTCTTGCTCCGCTCTCTCGATTTAAGACCGAGAGTATATTGCACAAACTTGAACAAACTCTGTTTCATAAAACACAAAACTAATTGAGAGATCGTTCGATCGTTCGACTGTACTACGTTCGATCGATCTGGTTTCAGACTTATGTCGATTATAGATTTAAATAGTAAAATTCGTATAAATAAAATCGTTGCGATAGATAAGAAGACTCGTGCTTTATTTTCATCGTGGATTTTTGTTCGGTGAGAAAAATAACTTATTTCAAGATAACGTGCATGTTTCGGGGAAGAGCAGATGAAAAATACACGCATACTTTTGTGTAAAGTTAAAAAGTTAAAATCGTATGTAGGGGAATTATATGGCGATTTCATGAGATTTAACATAAAAAGGAGAAAGTTATCAAATGTGGCTAAAGTGGACTAAATTGTCGCGAATCGCCATTTTTTGATGATCATGCAAATTATTTCTTTTTCCATATACTTACCTGTATTTTTTGAAAGAAAAACTATTTTTAATGTAAATAATAAAGTAAGGCGATGCGATCTAGTAGCGATCTAAATAGGCGATCTTGGCATTTTGCTCCAAAATTACATTTGAAATTTTAAAACGTTCTGTAGACTGATGTATCTGATGAATGAATGCGAAAAAGAGATCAGTGAAGCAGAACGAGAAATGGCTTCCCCTCAATGGGACCAGTTCATCCAGTGTCTTTCGAAGGCGGGTCTCGTATCGGCTCGGGTAATTCATTTTAGCGTTCAGATCCGTATATGGACCAGCAACAGGCTCGACCACTCGTATCAATTCGTTCTTCTCCACCGTCCAGGTGTAATTCCGCCACTAGTACTCTGTAATCTGTCGAAGAAACGGCGAATGTTGAAGACGATCTGTTTTATTATTTAAACGTGGTAAAATAAGAGCAATAATTTGGAAAAATATTAAACATTATATAAAAAAGATATTTTATATATGTAAAATATTAATAAATGTTATATGAAAAAAAATCCTTAAATCAATATAAGAAATTATAAATATTGTATATCATATGTCATATTATTTATATGTATATAATATTACTTATATAGTAACATAATTGATAAAAATTAATAAGTATCGTGTAGAAAAATATATCTGTAAAAAATATATGATATAATATATAGTTGTAATAATCATCGTAATGCGATATATGTAAAATAATGTGTTATCAGAAAGCATTCTAGCATTATGAAAAATAAAACATAAAGTAAATTGATAGCGAGACGCTTAGACAACACAGACAACAAGGAATTTATTTTTACACGTATACCGATATGTGAAAAAAGTCTAGAGTTAAATGTCGTAGATATATTTATATCATTTTGTGATATTTGCAATAATAATCGTATAAACTTTACATAGTATAAACTTTACAAATTGAAGAAATACCATCTTAATTTAATTGATTTTGAAGAAATCATAATAAAGTAATTTATCTAAAAAGCAATATACGTTATAAATTGACCTTTAATTTTATCATATTATATATAATCCGAACACTTGAGCCGGAAGTTTTCTCTAACTAGAAAGTAACAAGTTAGTAGTGTGTCTTACTTTATAGATGCAAACAGCATCTTGTTACGTCTATGTGGACAAAACAGCGGGATAGCTCAATCTTCTCGAAAATAAAGCTAAAATAGGTGTGGTCAACTTGTAAATAGAATAAGCAAGTTTGCGGGTTGACATAAGACAACGCTTAATTTCGTCACATCCCGACAGGATTTCATGGAAAATGTTTCGAGAAAATTTAAATGAAATGCACGCGGTCGATCTGTAATTTTATCGGATTGATATGCATTGCGTGTCTGTCACCGCTATCTTTACATAAATTTTCGAAACTAATATCAATTGGATTTTTCAGTAGAAATATCATAATTTGAAAATAATTCCGTATAGCTTTCTTTTAACCAAAATTACATTTTCAGGATGTAGATGCGTTTTACAATAAATATTAAAAAATCCCCAACGTTTTCGATCGGATATCGAATTTTTAAGTAAAAATAAATTTTACGATTTAGAAATAACAACATACCCTGGAAAGAAATATTAAAAAAATTTATCTACATATAAATTTGAAAATAATTTTGTTGGACCATCAAAATATTTATACAGAGAATCTAAATTTATTGTTAGAATATAAAAAAAATTGTTGAAGTATAATCATCATGTTTAAATATCCTGTATAATTATTTTGATGATCCAATCAAATTATTTTTAGGTCCGATTAAATTTTTAGATATTTCAGCAAAACTATTTTTTCTATGTGATCAGAAAATATTATAGGAGAGTGTGTTGATGTTTTTACATATATGATATGAAAAATCGTATAATAATGTATTGAGATAAGCGAATACGTTACGTTGACTCATTAGTCATCACGAAAGGAAAATCAATTGATTATTATCAAATCAGAAATCGGAAGATTGTAAATTATCTTGCTTTGCCTTACGAAGATTATAAAAAGCTGTTTCGAGCACTTTAATAACAGGCCCGTGTATAGGAAGAAACCGACATTTAATCGTAACAATTATCTCATGGATCTTGGCAATATCATCGATATCATCGATATCAAGATATTCCGCAATGCTGGAGGAAGAGGAAGAGGATAATGAACTTCCGATTTTACACAAGCGGTATACGATTTGATAGATAATAATTCTGTTAATAATTTGGTAAGCACTCGGTGCGCCAAATTCCCAAATTGTTTTTTGTTTCTCGTTTTGATTAAATTGGCACAGCCAATTCGCTTCTTATCCACAATATCGTCGCTAATTGCGACTCAAGCGAATTCGTCTTGCTTCAGGTACAAAATAATGAGAGCATTGAAGGTCGATTTTTATTAATCTGATGATCGATTATATCGATGCACGCTTATTCACACGCTTGTCTTTAGATTCCCGTTCCATTTTTAAGAGAGCTGAACTTATTTGTTTATTGCCAAGATGTCTCACCAAGATATGGAATTCGTAATTACGCTGGCGGGTCATCAATCTCTTCTGCACTTCCCCCCCCCCCTCTCTCTCTCTCTCTCTCTCTCCTTCTCACTCTACTTTGTAAAACATGAATTTAGAATCAACCGCTGTAATTATTTCACGCGATAATCGAAATGGTTCATCGTACATTTTCGATACAAGTCTCAATGCATAAATAATCCGAATCTGAATCTCGTTTTCTATGCTTCCGATGCGAAACAAACACTGATTTCAGTCTAATAAATAAATACATAAAACACACACGAAGATTCCGGAGAACGTCATCGGCGTAGGTGCAGATATTTTCGTTCCAACCTAATTCAGTAGTTCTAGAGTTACTATCCTATGGTGCTGTCCTAAATATAAAATCTAGCATACGTTTGTCTGTAGTAAGTTGTATGTAACATCTTATTGGCCGACATATATTATTAGTAATTAGTTAATGATTTCAATGATGATCGATAGGAAACAATTTAATTGAATGCGTGTTTCAAAACGCTATAACTCGTTAGAAGAATTAATTAAACCTGGTTGCACTTGATCGGGATTGATCGCTATCGTTTCATCAGATGATGGCGCGGTTGGACATGATCCAATCGGCTAGCGATCCAGACAGCCATATTTTCTTGAATTAGCAAATATGGCGATTGGAGGAGGGTTTTCTGCTTGATCTCAAGCGATCGGTGCAAGTCAATGCGAGGGAAGAGGGGGCTTACCACGTACGCGAGGAAGCGAAAGAGAGGAGGTTTTATCGTTGCGAGTGGGAGAATTTTCACATCGGCAAAACTGTCAATTACGATTGCCATATGTTACCCGCAAGTACAATCACGCGAATATTTAAATTACACGATTAAATCGTATTAAAATTAGATTAGAGAACGAAAGAAATAGAGACCGCGTTTGCGGTTAAACTGCACTTCTTGCAAAAATTTTTTTGGACATCAGCATCCAGCCGAGCAATATTTTCAATTAACAATTTTTTTTTTTCCGTCGCTCTCAGATTCGGCTAGGAAAATGTATCAGAAACGCAAAAACGCCATATTCTTATTATATATGCACGCGATTGCGTAGCATCTCTAACTCGCACGAATAATTTCTTCTACTCACTTACGATCGTGCGCTCATTGCAAACAGGTGTTGTTGCGAAACGATTGCCAGGTGTCATGGAGAGTTTTAATTTATGCAGACTGTTAGATATCCTTTCATCTGCAGTTTCTACGATCGGTTTAGCGACAACTTTCTCTCGAAAAATTACTTATTGCACTTTTGGAATTCTCATCGAAAAATATATATGATATGATTATATATCTATAATTAAAAATTTATATTAAAACTTTTTAAAAATGTGCTTAAAATTAACTGAAAAATATCCTTTCTTCCATCTTCTGCTCTTAAATAATTTTTCAAAATAAAATTTTTATTTTTTTTTATATTATTGCATATATTACTAAAACAATTTTACTTTTGTTAATTTTTAATTAATGAAAAATAATGGGTAAAAGACATTTAGCAATGGACTTGAACGCATCGTGCCTCTTTTTCGATGAAAAACGTCTACGAAATTAGTGAGTTGCTTCATTAAAAGTTGCCAAATTAAAAGTGACGTATATCAAATAATTTATGTAGAAAAGGATATTAAGCAATTTAACGGCAGACAGCCTTATATTTTTCCTTTCAGATTTCTACTACCATGTGGGCGATCCAATTGAACTAGCTGTAAGGTAGTCTTTCATCGCGTCGAGAAATCTTTCTTGTTTTCTTTTCTTCGGGTGCTGGTGAACTGTCTTTACTTTTAGCTTAGTCTTTACTTTTAGCTGAATCACTACACTTTACGTTTATTTCTCGAAAACGTAGAACGTATGTTCCATTGAAGGAACTCTCATAGAAATTTCACACATTACGTCGGAAGCTCGAACTCTTTGCATTTTGCAATTATTTATTGTCTATTACATGCGTAACGATAGTGATTAACAATTTTAAACTTAATGTTGTAACTCTAGTTATTGAAAAATGAATTTCTGAGGTAGGAATCTGAGATAAACTAGAAAGTTATTATCGTCGGGCATTCAAGTTCTAAGTGCTCAATTAAACGGCAATTTGGTCTTCATGAAGATTTTTTTTAAGCGCTAATAATAAATTTGTTCTCGATCGTGCGTACTAATCAGTATCCCGTTGTCTTGATTTTATCATGATGGTAATATTCCAGTCCACAAGTAAAGTTTATATTTACATACATTTGATCAAGGATTCATCATTCCATTATGTATTTCCAAGGTATATAAACGCACCTTCCTACTTTGCACTTGCATCGTCTGGTAAATGCGTGTTTTGAACACGCTACGATCTTGCGTGATCAATTGATTGAATTTGTCTTTATTGACTATGGTAACTAATCTCCAACACCAAAATCGTCACCCACGCGCGGTAGTAATTTCATCAGCATCATTGGAACGTACTTCCGCTTGCGCGTCGTTCGAAATTAGGTGGCTGTTTCCAGATGTATCTGGGTCGCGTTACGCAAGGCGCGCAGTTGGCATTTGCACTGTTGATGAATTATGCGTGAACATACGCTAATGTACATACGTTCAATTTTATATGACAAACATATAGTCAGATCGACCGAAGGTATAGCCCATTGTGCCGGAATTCTTTCTACGTGCGTTGATATTTTATGCAACTATCATCTCCTCTGGCGTCAGTTTTGTGGAGGCGTATATTATATCCCGTATAGGTTAAATCACTCCGCCTACTTGCTCGATGTCCCAATACCTGGCAGCGATATGTCAACAATTACTTTCAACTCTGAGTTTTTTGCCAGCTTTGTATTTTACCCAACTTTGTATTCGTGGAATGGCATTTAAATCCCGCTGCGCGGCTCTCTCGCTAACAATGCCTTGTTTTTTTATAGCGCAACGATAATGACATTTTCAGTAAGTTGTAGTTCTGTTTCTTAATACAATATAATGCATCAAATGAATAATAATTTCTTTAAACTTTTATATATGCGTAAAGGACGGAGTGATATTCTAGAGAATGCATCACTGTAAAATTGAATTAATCTTTTTACAAGTATTTATTGCAGAACTATTTCATCATTTTTCAAATAAAACTGCTCTAGATATATTATTTTTCATCAATATATAATTTTTATATTTACCGAATAAAGAAAGTTCTTTTAAAATTGTTCAAAATTATCATTCTTCTTTTTATTTAAAATCGGTCATACAATCTTAACAAACAGACTATCATACTATCTTAAATTTCAGGATTCAATGCATTTCTTTTGAAAAACATTAAATCGCATCGAGATATAAGATCGTGGCAACGATCGAAATGTATTTGCAACTTTATGCAACGCAAATGCGTAATAAGTTACGTACACATTACGTATAAGTTACGTACACAGTTACTACATTACAAGGTAGATAGGGTGCGAAGAAGGCAGGACATCGGACGTCATTCGATGTATTATTGTGAGAAACCTGGAGTCTCGTCCGACAGCAACGAGAACTTCATTAACCCTTCATTAACTGAGAGATAATGCGTTATGTCGGATTATGCGGTTTCTTCATTAACTCATTTATCGGCCTGGTAAGTGCCGTTAGCTGCGTGAATCGACGCATTGGCTGTTCCACCAGCGGAATGCATGTACTTGAATGATAGCGATTGTAACTGCATGGTTGATATCATGAAATCTTTCGAGTTTTTTCAGACTCGTCATTTATGTCAGTTAATGAACTCGTGTATTTTAATTTCATTAGTAGATCAGAAAACAATGTATTTTGAAAAATGTCCGTACTAATGTAGGATTAGCACTATTTCATATTATTCACGATTATAGTACATTTATATTTATTTATACAGATTTCAAAATTATTGAGAAGAAAGATTATAATACTCGACAGACCTGCTATCATTTACAATATCTACGCACTAATTTTAGAAAAAAATGTAATTTATTTGAGTTAAGGAGGTTAAGTAAGGAAGGCAATCCGAAAAGGTCTATATCCCTTTTTCATTTAATTAAATCAATTAATTAAACCGTATCAATTATTGCTTCCAGGTTTTAACATTCTTAAATTTATAAATTTATAAAAATAAGAACAAAAAAGTTTTGCGACCGAAAGAAGTTTCTGTGATTATTTATCTCGTGAGTCGGGATATAACGTGAGATGAAGAATAAAAAGAGGAAAACTAAGTACAAGAAGTGTCTTGCGCCGACTCGATTCCTCGTTGGTGGTTCGCGGGGTTAAATATACCCTCGTTGGTCGCATCATATAGAGAGAGGGAAGAAAGAGGAAGTAGGAGAGGGAGAGAGAGAGAGAGAGAGAGAGAGAGAAGGAGAAAACGCAGCGAAGAAGATAGAGACAGTCGCACGCGCATACACACATTTATAAGTCAAAGTGAGAACCGAATGGGCGAAGAAACACGAAGAAGATGAAGAAGAAGTAGTAGAAGAAAGGAAGAAAGAAGAGACGCGAGAAACCAAGGGTGGGAAAGAGAAGGAAGAAGTTTCGGGCTCTGGCTATTACAGAGCACCTCCGTGGCGCACAGCCCAATATGGAGCAATCTCAGATTTCCATCCGCCCAAATCGAGAATATACACCCGCGCCTCCGCTTGCTCTTCTTGGCCCGCAGAGGGTTGATCGTTGTCGTCGATGTCGTCGTTGTCGTCGTTGTCGTCTTTATCGTCGACGTTTCCCCCTAGGCCCCTTTCGGCGAAGGTGTAGACGACGCTCTCGGTAGAGTTGTCGCTTGTCCACTTCATTCTCGCTCGTAACAGTGCCAAAAGTGCTTCAAAACGCTTCGCTCTATTCCGCTGATCACATTTTCTTCACTCCATTCCTTTCCTTTCTCTTTAATTAACTTGTCGTCTTTTCATTTTTTCATCGATCTGTTCTCATCTAGGTAAGAGTTCATTTATATGCTTACCATCTCACCATTTTCTTCCTTCTTTTACATTTTCCATTTTTTTTTTTTTTTTTTTTTTTTTTTCTTCAAAATATCTCTCGATACTTTACTGTGCCTGCCAAAACATCATGCGAGACATAATCGATTGCGTGGGCGATCGCGGCAATATATCGAGCAGATCGATCGGGCGAAAGTGATTAATTGCGGTCTGTGATTTGTGATTGATCGTGTTCAATGATAATCATCGTGTCATTCAGTTTGACAAAAAAATCAATGGTGTATGGAAATCGTTTGAACAATATTGAAATAGAAACGCGCAAGAAACTAATCGTCGATCACGGTTTTTCAAGAAGAGGATTCATTGAGACCGATACATTCATACATGTTGCCAGAAAGCAACTTTCCCATCACAGGTAATCGGCATTGTACGGAATTAATTATGTTTGAGGAGATTTCAATCGGAATAGCATATTTCTGTTTTTTGCAGACAATTGTGGATTTCTTTTGACCTTTCAAATCTGAAAGACTTTCGCTACTATTCCATAAAACGAATCAGTGGTAGTAGTCTCTAATCGGACAGCTTCCAACTTGAAATTGATATTTTGTGTTTACTTATAAAATAAAATTTCTGACCCTATAGTTTCTGATTATTTACGGAATGAGATCGTTCCGATTGGATAATCTTTTCAAACAATTCTGCAACGGATTCACGTGGGATTCGCTACGCGATTTGCGCGGGTGTTTGAGCGTAATTATGGATTAGTGGCGTCATAATCAGGCCAATGGATCATGGTCCATTCTAAGTAAGTCGCAAAATTACGTGAGCAGATTGACGTGCGATTTAGAAAATATTTTGGCAATCGATTACTGCTTATATAAAAAAAATTTTTCCAAGAAATTTCTTTCTTTCAGCCGTTACATCACCTTGACGTTGTCGAATATTAATTAATGCGATTAATTTTCCGTTTTTAACCTATTTGCGTTTTTGCCAATAATATGTGAGAGCACGTTCTCTTTTGCGGAATAAACGTTTGCTCCGATTTATCCATGTCGTCTGAGTAAATAAAATTCGATATTTGTAATATTATTTATTATAACATTTATTTATTATAACATTGTCGAAGAAATGAGAAAAGAAAAATAATAATTATGAAATATTTTACTCGTCGCTAACGTAGGATTATAAATGAGAAAATAAAATAGTTGAGCTGATAAATTCTGAAATATACTTTCTATTAATATGTATCTTTATTATGTCTATAATTTTTTAGAGAAAGGTCATCGTTTGTTACGATCTTCCGATTAACAATTTGAATAAAACATTAGATTTATATAATATATTATAAGTACAAGTATACGCTTCAGTAATCATAAATGCGTTGCGCGAAGCGATACCATCAGCTATAATCCTAAATATGGAGTGAGAAATTTGAGAGAACTGAAAATAGTGGCGCTATGCCAAATGCCAAAAATAGCTAAAAAATAAATTGTAGTTACGTGCCCGCCTGCATCATTCTATAACTGGTCTTCAATGAAAACGAGCCACCTCCCGCACATAACCGATATTAATATCTTCCACTAATCTTGCTTTTTATATGCAAAAATATTTTTATATTTTAAAATCTAGTTAAAAGTTTTGGTTAAATAATAATACTTTAGATTCAGGAAATTTAGATCCTTTATATTACATTTGTATAATTTTATAATTAAAAGATCGAAATAAGTTTATAAAATTTGGAGAAATTTAGATTTGAAGAATTCAGGAAAATAAAAGTGTAATTAAAAATTAAAAAAATTTTCAGAGTAAAACATTTTTGTAAAAAAATGTGAAGCAAAAAGTTATTTTTTAAAAATAACTTTTAGATTTTCAAAAATATAAAAACATTCCTAATTTTACTTTGCAGATTATTATTCCGAAATTTTAACAAAAAGTTTTTCCAAGAATTTTCCCTTTTCATATATTTTCATCTTTTTACATATTCCTATAAATGTAGAAATCAATATTTGATCGAATGTCTACTTTAATTACGATTAGTCTGTCATCGATTAATATTATGACTAGCAAAGTCGACCAAAGTCGTCTTTGTTAGTTAGATAAAAAAAGTTTTTATATTTAAGTGTTACTTTATTTTTATTATGTTTATATTTATGTTTCTATTTTTGTGAAACTTTGTTCTATAAAATCGCTTTAAAATTTACGGAATTGGTCACGTTGGTTACATTTAATAATAATAATAGTATGAAGTTATAAAAAGCTCAAATATACTCTGTGTTTCCGTTCGATTTTAAAACTTTGATAATTTCACTTTGTGTCGAGATCTTATTCCGAGAAGTAATCAATGATCACTGACAAAGACGGATTCTCGCGGAACGTGAAATCTAGTCAATTAGAACCAAATATGGTTTAGAAATTGTGGGTGTTCGGTAGGCTATGTCGGAATGTTACAGTTTCTATTTTCGCACGGGAATATTTTTATCCTACGATACTGCGCAAAGTCGCAATATGTATAATATGCTTCTTCGTCTTCTGCGCGTCTCCTTCCTTCTCCTTTTTAGCCTCTTTTGTGTGAGCTGTTTTCCGACATTACCACGCTAGTCGCTGACATTTTTACTTCGTTGAATCTTTACCAAATCTCTCTCTCTCTCTCTCTCTCTCTCTCTCTCTCTCTCTCTCTCTCTTTGTGTTAATAAAATTATATAATAAAATTATAAAAATTATAAAATTATAAAATTATAATAAAATGAAACTTATTTGAAACCGAAATATATTATAAATATATCAGAAATATATCATAAAAAATTTAGTTATTTATTATATATCTTATTTAAATTAAAACATAAAAATTTTTTTAATATAATATTTAATACATTTTGTTAATT